>NC_083548.1:2842677-3158530 GCF_018135715.1 Danaus plexippus | reverse complement strand
AATGGGAAATATTAACACAAGTTATCATTTTTATAATAAAAAACTACAACATTTTTATACGGAATTGAATGTATTCCGATGCACCGTGTGGTCTCGGACTTCAAAGGTATATCGCAATTACGCGAAGGAAATGCTATATATTGTGTGTCTGTCATGATGAGACTAATGTTTAACTGTGAAATGACATTCGATAGCTGAGGGCGGTGCGCGGTTCGCTTTGAGCAAATACTGCTTTCGTGCTTATGCCTGTAGCCATTGTGTCAGGGTTGTCACTGATGTAATGACTGCTGCATTATGATATTCCATTTGCTTGATAGTCATGCTGTATTTGAAATTTAGACTACCCTGTCTTGCAATTTATAACGACTGTTTTGCATAGCGGTTATGATTCTAATTTGGATACAATGTTTGCCGAATTAGTTTCTAAGTTGATAGAGTGTTTGTCTCGTATTAACAGTGCAGTCAACTTTATTCTGTACTAGATATAGCCCCGACCTCATATTCGATCTTGAGCTAACAATACAAAAAATATTTTATCATTAATATGACAACAACATAATTTTACACTGGATTTATGTCATGTTTACATATTATGAGCAAAAAGCTATGAAAAAAGTAATCTAAATGATATATTTAATACGGCGAGATGCCAGTCGTCCGGCGACGGTAGCAAGCGCTGGTCGTGTAGCACGATCACAATACTCATTTCAGTAGTCTATACTTATAGAGTTTGTAACAAAACTCCCTCGATTTAAAATATTTTGAATATTACGAATTTAACTATAGTAATTATTATAAATTAAAATTATGGTTTTGATTTAAAAAATATGTTTTTGAATGTATTAATTAGTTCTAATGCTTTCTGTTATTAATATTATAATATAATCTAAGCCATTAAACAAATGCAATAAAGATTTT
This sequence comes from Danaus plexippus, assembly GCF_018135715.1. NCBI lineage: Eukaryota > Metazoa > Arthropoda > Insecta > Lepidoptera > Nymphalidae > Danaus > Danaus plexippus. The sequence goes on along the minus strand of NC_083548.1, from coordinate 3,157,612 downwards.
ATTGCTTCACGCGTCCCACAATTATAATTGCCGTACACTTTAGTATCTTAGCTCTTATGAAAAATATAAAATTGTTTCCACTTAATTGACACATTGATTTATTACGCAAAATGTTTACCAAGTAACCTACACAAATAAATGGATTTACATTATTGGATCAATCGTTATACACTATACGGTTAATTTTAATTTAATTTAAGGATTTCCATACTCTGGTACGTGTTTAAAGAAAATTGTACCAATTCACAAACTTTGACACACGCATATCTCGAATCATAGCATAGGATAGCCAATGGCTCGTAACGTTCAGAGAAAACTGACAAATAACCGGCTATTATCAGCCCCGAGCGAGCCGAGCCGACAATTTCACCCTGATACCTATAATCAGTGATGTACAGCGAGAAAATGCGGGGGAAATTTTCACTAACGATTTGATAAGAGGAATCATCACTCCGGTTTTCGATTGAAAACGACAGTTTCCGTTAACCGATGCGAGTGGAACTAGTTGAGAAAACTCGATCGAAGGAAAGTAGACGTCCCGTTTTAGATAATGCCACGTTCCAGCCAATGTTTGCGTCACGTCATGATATCACCGGACCCGCTATGACAACCTTTTATCAGATACCAACAACACGTTTTAACGACGTCTAATGATTGGATTTTCTTTTACGGATTAATTGCTGCTAATGGTCTTCTATAATAACTTGATTTGCGTTTCAAATAAATTGAATATTATTTATAGATGATGAATTTCAAATGCCATTACTAATGACATAAATATACTATTCAGATGTAGTTTTTGATGTATAAAATATTATTTCATAAGAACGACGCTATGAGTCAGCTCGTTAATGTCGTGAACGACAATTAACTGCATCAGATGTAGCTAGATTCGTCTGAAGTGGCATGAACTCTGTCACAGGGCGGCTATTTAGGATGTCAGAAGGTTCAAAACACGGAGTTCTCACGCAAGCGGTTCTAAGAAAACTGACGAAAATCATTAAACATAGAAGTAACTGTCGGTGCTTTTTTCGCACCATAAAAACTGTATCACAGACGTGAGCTACCGCATAACTGTTTACACGATGGCGAATTCTGGCATCATAAAGTTTAGTGCTTATGGGATTCTTATCTTCGACGTGATTATGATATTAAGGGAATCGTATTATTTTATAGTTATTGTTTTATAAATTCGTCCTTATTTAAATGAACCATCCTTAAGTGAATGTCCAAACTGATATTTTTGCTTAATATGTCAATGAACCCAATTTTGGTATCATCAGTGGTTTGCGGCTTCTTTGAGGCCGCGTAAGTACTTAATCCTAATTGATTTTGTTTGTTTTGGGTCGATAATGTGCGGTTGGATGCAGCCAGTCGGGCAATTGTTCGCAAAAACAATATAATGTTGCTTCTACATCGCAACACAACATGGCATATATGCTTTATCCTGTTGGTATGCTATGTACGGAATTAAATATGTATATAAAATAAATCGTACGTTTTTATTAACATAACAGGTTTTTTTTTATTTGAAATATATATATTTTAACAGGTAAATAATTTTTTGTATAATTCTTCCCTCTTTTGTGTTAGAAAATATATGAAGCTAGTTCTAATGTCGTATAAGAACCAGTGTCTGGTTAACAATTGAAAATTTATTTACGTCACTGTTTTGTAAACAAAATCTTAAGCTCTTTCACGCAACCGTCAATAACTATTTTAAAAGGCTTTTAAGGAATATTGCAATATGGCAATAATATTTCGGAATTACATAATTTTACGTTTTATCGATAGGAAGTATATATTTTTTTAAATATATGTATAAGGTTGTAATTTAATTCATGTTATACTTAACTTTATGTGGGTTTTCATTATAAATGAATATTGCGCAATCTTATCTAGAAAAATAAGACGACAAGGAAGTACTGAATTCTTGGTTATGTATAAATTATACGTCAGCAGACGGCATAAACAAGCTAGGACATAACGTGGTCTGCGTTTATTATATTTTTAAAGGCGTCTGTTTTGGACGACGTACATAAATACAAAGGAATCAAAATTTTACGGCGTCAATGAGTTCGAAACAAGGGCTCAGTGTCGTCACCAGAGGAAGCGAAAGCGAATAAATGACAAACTACGTGATCAAGGCTATTGTTAGGAAAGAAAAAATAGAACGGATATTATAAAGAAGAATTGTGAAGTTATTTCATGTCTTTGATACTTTGGACGTCACGATTACTATTAGATTATAATATGACAAACTTTCGTTAATAACTTTTGTAAAGAAGAAAATAATCATATATCAACAAGTACATTAATTTAACAGACATTGTCTTTACTCTAAATTGGTATCAAAATGTCACAAATTATTAAAATTCATATTTTCTATTGAAATATAATAACATTGTTATGCTGATAATTATTTGTATTAGAAAAGCTCTGGAAGTTACCATAACCTTAGCGTTCATCTCTCTCTTGACGTGACATGTCGGCAGCGCGCGCCACTTCGCACATTACAGAGTCACGACAGAGTCAAGCGTGCCCATCGAACATTATCTACATTTATATAGAAGCTGTTTAGTTAACGGTTAAATTGGATAAACCGGTAACAATTTACCAAAATTGAGATATTTAACTTTCGGCTATAAGCATCTTAGATAAAAGCGGTGATGACATTAGTCGAAAGCGTAATTTAGGCATGGATATATCCATCGTGAAAGCAAACATGATGTGACGGAAAGTTTCTATGTCATGTTTTGGATTCTCCACGTCATTGTTGTTCTGCGTGATATTCCCTTGTAACATTTCGTTATTTCGCATACGGGCTAGTTTTATTTATATCGCCTGTAGTGCGGGAGCGATCACGACCTGGTAATTGATGCTCTGCCCCGAGTCAGCCAGCCACCGCGCCGTTATACCGTAAGTGGCTCAACGGATTTGTACTGTCTTCAAACTTTCAAGACTTTTATGAGATCTAATGAATTGCAAGCTGATCATTCAGTTTATACCTAAGATCCCATATTAATGATCGTCTTTATGGTGACTGTAAATTTAACGTAGTGAATATTTGGAGTTGATTATGAACATATTAAAATAAATTTCTTTCACGCTATCCGTAATGATTCAGAGTTGTTTTACAGTATTATAAATATATATTAATGTGATTTTATTACTTTAGATGCTTATAAAGATCGCAATAAACACCGCTCGATCAGATAGTACGTTTTATTAGATTCAAATGATTCTTAACAAAATAGTAAAACCGACGTGTTTCTTGATAACAGCGGACACGTACTGTGAATTGTCATTTTATAGTGCACAATGGTTACCAACCGTTGTTATTGCTTTATTAGATGTAAATTATTATACAAGTCGATGCTGGGCTATTACTTAGACACATAATTATTACAGGTGTGGTTTAATACATCTAATACGATAACAAGCATGTTTACGATGCCAACAAATTCTACAATCACTTATCTGTCAGTCAACTTACGAACTGCTCCAGATATTGGATCATTAAATGCGTGAATGTTGTTTGTAAAGATTTACGTCGTCGGAACGTTAAATTATAAGATGTTGTAAGAAAGAAATTCATTTTATATTACTTTGCAGTACATTTGCAATCTATATATCTGTGTCTATATTTTTTTTGTTTAAACGTACTGACTTTCGTTTACAGAAATCTTTCTTGTTTTGTATGATCTCTTAACGTTAACATTGTTTCTATAAGGTTTTTAAGTGAAATTCTACTTGAAAAAAAAAATACCAAAACGAAACTTACTTCAACAATTTTCTGGTAAGTGCTTCGTGATGTAAAATTATTTGTGGTCACTTTGTGTTACATTTTCTTTCAAATCATTTGTAAAATTCGACTTTATGGAGGCTACAAAGTGTGGAGAAAATATTGTAAACATCGTTACAGTTATATAATTTTATAAGTTTCTTTAGTGTAATTTCAATTTACCTAAAAAAATTCATTATATTTACATACACAGTAAATATTTGCAGGCGTTTAATGATACAGCATCTAACTAACATAGCAATCTTTTATCAGTCTAGTTTATCGCGTCTCTTGAACACTAGAATCTCAATAACATATTTTCACACCTTATACATGTAAAATCAATTCAGTGTTGAAAATTCTCACAAAAAAAAAATCTCTTGAAGCCAGGATGGAACTTCGTATCGAAAAAATAAACTACCGTAACGACAACTAGCGCACAAACAACAATAAGCTTATGTATGTATTTTTATAGAACATTCTAGGAACATTGCAGAAGCGGCAACACATCCGCTCTATAATTGAAAAGGCATCCGGCGATTTCACTCTCGAATAGATGTTTGTAATGATACAACTTGTATTCAACATAAATAAACTGAATCACTAGTAACCATATATACACTTAACTTCAGAATAGTTATTTAAACTATTCTGAAAATTTTATATATATAATGAAGTATATACATTACACTGAAATATTGATTATCCGAACATTTTTTTTATACAAAAAGTGTGAGCTGACTAGGATTAACGTAAAGAAATCTAATTAAATTAATAATGCATCGATTAAAAATAAATTAAATACATTTAACTTGCACCACCTTGATTCTTATATTTTGATTTTAGTTTCCTCTATATTTTATCAATTTTATCGCCATATATATATATGTTTAGCGAAATATTGTTACGTAATAAATTTGTATTATGTCAAAAATATGTTGCAGATTTTAATCCCTCATGAATGTTGAATCCCATTCAATAGTTTATAGCATACAAGTTAGGTTCTAATTAGGTCATTTACTGGTAATAATATCATATGAGTTGTACTTAACAACCAAACCAGTTTATATTTCCCGAGTGTGCCGATGTTTGCGTCATTATATTTGTGTGATACAACCTGATTTTATCTATTTATTTGCATACATATATATTTTATGTGACTGAAAGCGTTTTGACGCCTCCAATGACTTTATAAAAGATTACTTACTTTAATGTCGATGATAAGGAATTGCATAGGAATATTTTACATCACAGGGAAATGGACGAGTTAAGTAACAGAGAAAATTATTGTGGTTCATATTTATGATTTAATATATATATTCTATAAATGTACACAAAATATCTTTTAGTCAATCACTCACTAAATAAATTCATAAATATTGCATCAATAAATGACCGTAATATTCATTTTGGATATTAAAAAATTCGATCAAGATGTTAAAATTAGCATAGATTTGAGAGAGCCTTTGAACTTAAGCTATAAAAGTATAGCTTTATTTGTAGAGTGTTGTACGCAAATTAAATGTAATAAACAAAAGGCGGGCATTAACGTAGTAGCTGGTTGCGGAATAAAACCACAAATGCCTTACATCCATAGAAGAAAGTCGGCTGGTTTCATTTGATAAGGCTTGTCGCGTGCTGAAGGCCTTTATAGAAAAGTGAAATCTCTTCTACACCCAGTTTATGAAACAGATTTTATTCTTTTTTATAGTTGGAGAGGCATAGATTTGATAATAATGATTTATTTATTATTAATTATGTATAACTAATATATGTGTGTTTCACTTATATAAAGTTTTTGACGTAAAGTTTAAAATAACTGGCCAGACGTGCTTGTCTTTATCAATTTATCAATGTTACTAGTGTAATATATCAATATATTTGTAGCAAGTAGGTTTGTTTAAAACTTTTTTTAATCTATCAAATTAGAAATCCACATTTGTCGATGCAATACATTAGGACCATATTTACCTGAAACTAAAAATATAAAAATCTAGCTGAAATCTAGCTGAATTTATAACATATTAATGTCTCTTTTGGAATATAGTTTTTCATTAATATTCTCTAAGACCCGCATTTAAAGGACTGGTTTTAATATCTCCATATTATAATATCTTTATATTATGCACCTAATAATGACATACACTTATAAATGTTATAAGTGTATTCTGAGTATGTGTATTAATTCTTATTGATCAATAAATTCAAATAAATAAGAGAGTGATTTAAATCATATATATCTAATCTATTATGGCCATTCTGAGCAATAAGGCAATATTTTTATGTATTAATCGTCACTGTTTTGACATTAATAAATAATAAATTTGTATGAAAAAAATATATAATATAATCGATCACCTTGTCAAGTATTCATATATTATTTTGAACCTCATAAGGCAATACATATTATTGTCATTGGTATTTTCCATAATATGTATGCAAATAAAGCAAGAAGACAAACAATCATTGCACAGAGTGATTACCTATTTGAAATGTAGTTCTGATTACGAATTTGAAATTGTTCTTTAAGTTCTTTATTTAAATATCAATGTTCGTTGGTATAAAATAGGTGCTATGTGCCTGGTACCTTGTTTTATCTTTAGTTAGGAATATTTCTTTTTATAGCAATGATTTAATTACCTTGTATTTGATTCCTGGAAACATTAAACTGGTTGCGACATATACTTTGGCGACGTTAAGATAATTCAATGAAAATATTAAAGATCTATTTGTGGGTGTCTTTGATTACTTACGACCTTGATCACAGATTAAATCGGTTTAACGCAATGCAACCTATTTGATTTTGATGTATATCTTCGCCTACTATTTAATTAAAAAAATAAATAAACGGTGATTGTTAATATAATTTACATAAGACTGTTCTAATAGTCTCTTTACTATTGATACGCACTTACTAGAAGGTTAATATTTGATAGAAGGCCTTGGATTTTCATTGAGTATATCAATTATATTTTTTTATTATTGTAAAGTTTGTTGTTGAAATATTTCAAAACCAAAAAATATAACAATTACCTTATCTGAATTTTTATTATATTTTTAATGTAAAGTTTTTAAATATAAAAAATTGGTTGAAACAGACTTATACATAAATACATAGTATTCTTATAAATCTATTAACTAGTCTATTAACTACTAGCCAATCCTAATAAAGACACATCTAGATAAATGAGACGCCATTAAAGAAGTGTTATTCTTAAACTATTATTATTGTGGTAGACGTCGTTAACGACTGAGGTTTCCGAGGATGAAATAAAGATCAATACTTATGTACATCTTTTTCTCGTTAAACACTCTTATCTTTTTTATTTTACCCCTACCGTTTTACGTTTCTGGTGAATTCCGCGAAAATTCTTAGAGGCGTCACTTTAGGCCATACGTCTTCCTATTTGGGACTTGCTCGTATCGACTGGTGAGAATGTCGTATAATTTATTCTGATTAGCATAAGCCTTAGGCAGTAAATTCTTGAAATACTGAAGAGCATTAAATATGAACGGCATTTGCGTATGAAATTATATGTTATAAGTAACTATGTATGTATAATAAATAGCGCCTGTCATTCAATACGTAGATTATAAATAATAAGATCTGTAGTGTAAAAAATACGACGTAAAATAGAGTAATATCGTGTTTGTAAGGGTTGAAGTTACGTCATTTTATCATTACTGTTTATGTGTGTGTGTGATAGAAATTTAAAAATTGTAATATATCACCAAGCTGTAACAAAATTTTAAAAGTGTGTATTATATTTTTAAAGTTAATGAAATATAGATATAGGACAATACAGATATAATATATAGAACGTCCATTATTAAGGTTCTACTTCACGTTAGTAGCTACAGGCTAGGAACAGTTTATGTGTAGCGAATTAATATGATATTGTAAATACACGTTTTATCTGGAACGACGGTTATCTTTGGATGTCTCGATCTGGATGGGACCAACGGATTAAAAAATTACGCGTGTACATAAATAACTTACGTATATCTACATATTTCTAACAATCAAAACTGGTGGCCACTAAGGAAATGAATTATTATTAACACAAACTAAACTTATATTTTTGATGATAAATATTTACTTTCAAGTATTAAATCATATCAAATAAAAGGTTTACTATTAATTATATTGCAGAATATAAATAAGAAGTTGCTGTTTCTGTATCTATATAGTGTAGATCTGTTCGCTGGTAGCTGGCTAATCGCTGCCGCGGGTCAAGCCGTGTCGGACCACGTTTATTATAATTTGCCCCATTAAAAGGTATAGCCATCGCCCTTTATGCCCGCATTGCATTAGCTGAATTAATTTTATCTACCGTACACAGCTTACCGGTAATTATTTCAATATATACGTGTATGTTAAATGTTTATCTTCTAAGCTATATCCAACAATGGCTTTTAAATTATTTGTATAATAGCTTGAACATCGCGTTTAATATAACGGCTTTATAATTTTAATGAATTGAATCAATTTTATTTTTACAGATGAAAATTGTGTATTAATTAAGAGATCATCTTACCTATTAGCGCTTGGACGTGATAGCAGGGTATAATCTCATTTGCGGTAGACAGTTTGGCGGCGGGATTGGTACTCTGGAAAAAAATATTATTCGCAATTAATTTAGATGTAAAATTATGTTCCGTCTATTATTACGAATTCGACGATATTTTTTTTTATGTACTATAAATTTTTATTACAATGATTGTTTCATTTCATTTTATTCGTTAGTAAACTGGTCAAGTAAAACATAATTAATTTATGTAAGGTTGAAACTGAAATATGCCGAACTACATTTATGCGATACGTTCTAAGAAGTCTGTTCTTTTGGTATTAGATAATGTTACAAACAAAAATTTCATTACTGCTTATATTTAAATTAATCAATATTATCAAATTATTTAAATAACCCATAAATAAGTCTCATTGTAACGACAATTATTCTATAAACATTGCAAAATTATCACTGAATTAGTCGCATCGTGATTCGTGGCCGCAGATCCGATTCTAGAAATCGGCTTTTGAAATTAATTGCGTGACCTTTGAACTGTTGCCAAATGTTAACAAACCCCGTATTGTCGTTGGTTTGGCGTTGTAATTAAACGGTTGATTCGTGATAGCTGTAATATTGTTTACTTTGAGGGCTACGTTATGTCTGGATATAAAGAAATATCTATTGGCGTATATTAATTGTATTTGTTATGGAGGCTGAGATACGGAATAGGTCTGTAGAAAATGGTTCTGCTTTGCCAGATGGTTTCAAACGTCCATATTAGGTATCTTTCTGTCTGCATTAAAAACCGTTGTTGTTTAACAATATCAGTTTTTCGTATAACGTCTGCATGAATGAAACCCATTTGTATATTCAAAAACACGTCCATTAACGATTCGGGAAGTCCATTTCTATAGCTACAAATAGTTGACACATTGTCGCTTAAATTACAAAATTTTTTAATTATAACATTTTGAATGTAACATATTTTTTGTATTGGTAAATTAATATGATTGATGGAGTATATATGTTGGGTAGTAAGTTGGCCGTTTGTGGGGTCCGTGTGTATTGTACACATCGCGTACAATAGATGATGATTCCGATACAATGTTATAGGAGCCGATCATTAATCGTCACTCAAGATTGATGTGACGCTGACGTGTACTACACCTTTATTCATTTAGTTTGATGTCCGAATTGTGTAAGATACATACAATTCGTAATTACAACTAATTAATAAGTCTGTGATACCACTTTGTTAAATTTCAATAATATATTTCTCGACCATAACTTTTCAATATTTAACTTTTGTTTAAGAGTCATTTCGTCAGTCTTCTCATATTATTTTATTAAATTATATTTCACTGTAAACAGAGCTTATGACGTTCGTTATTGTATTTCTATATTATTTATCACTTTAAGGATTGAAGATGCAGAAATAATCACCGCTGTGGGAGAAAATAAAAGTCTTAGATCCCATTATAAAAACTAGTTCCTTCAAAGAGTTTTGTCTTAAACTTATCCGTCACATGTATTTAAAACATCGTCTTAAACATTCAATACTATCTTGGTTACACTAATTTTTGTCACCACAAAATTTTTATTAATTTATATCTATAAAAAAATATCATCATCACCATAGCTCGCTGAGCGACTTTGAGTTGGTTAACTAGCCGTACCGTTAGTGTCCACGTTTCGGCACCGTAAGTCATTACGGGTAGGTCATTAAAAAAATATATAAAAATAATATTGCCCGCTGTTTTTTATATCTTACGTACATATTCTAGATCATAATACTAATGGCGTAATTTTCCTCCTGCTTAATACATCAATATAACATGAGTGAGGGCTTGAAAAAAAAATTGTATGCTCGTTTATACAAATATTATGATTCTATTCCGACAGTAGACGATATAGACTATAATTATCGTAACGATGTGTCCGATGGCCACAAATCAATATGAATCTTGTGTGTACGATATAAGTTTCATAATAGCATTCTGTTTGTTAATACAGTCTGAGTAAATTAATAATAATCAAAGTTCATCTGGATTCGAACAGCAATTTCATGGTAGTAATGTGGATATAAGCATGTTACTTTTAGATTTTGTTATTTAACGATCATATTTTCAATGTCGTAACATGATTAAACATTGAGGTAATTATTGTTTATGCAACATTTGTAAGATCGCTCCAGTTTTGATATCCGTGTAATAGAGTAACTGATATTTAAAAAGACCATAATACAAAAGTGATTCTAATTCTTATATATATGTGTGTGTGTGTGTGTATTTCATTATGTTTATTTTTAACTAATTTCAATGAAGGACCTATGTCAAAATCGAATGTACGTATGTCATGGTTGTATTAATTTATTTTATATATATATATATATATATTCCTTACAGTCCCACAGTAGAACTTAAAAGTTATCGAAAGGGTGTGGAATATAAATTATTATCCATGTTGTAAAATAAAATTATACATTTCAGCCATTAGTGTGGTAATAAATATTAAAAAATATTCATAAAAAAAATATTTTGTCACTTAAAAAGTAAAAGTACTCTTTAGATTTAACTGTACTTGAAAGATAAAAATATGCATCATCCGAGATAATTGCAGAAACTGGCAACATTTACGATCAATGAAATGAGGTCCTTATGTGGGTGATTTGATTTTTTTTACTACTTTCGAAAGTCACTGGTTGCGCAACCGATCTCACAAATTTATGAAGGAGGCTTTAATTGAAGGATTTTTGCGTAACAACAGAATATTGTAAAACTTTGTTCTTTCAATTAACAACTTGAGGTATACTATATACTAATCCTCTCTAATCTGCAAAAAAAAAAAAAGTTTTCATATTTAAGGATACAGGTAAAATTTTTCTTCCTCTAATAGTATTATAAGTATAAAATAATGTGTGTTGATATTCTTCATGCCAAGTATTTGACCACGTTTCGTTTTTAAGTCGCTTTTGTTGACTAAAATATCCCATAATGTTAATATAGTAAATAACTTTATAAACTTAAATGAATGGTGTTAAATTTTATTTTTTCACATATGCCATACTTCGTAGCCGCCCTGTTATAAATCTAAAATTTTCCTCACTCTTGTATGTATGTATGTATGTACTGACAACAGCAATAATTGAATATTCACTATAATAGCTATATCGTTATAATTGACATCTAATAATGTTCTAGGAATTTATGCACTTCTTTGTTATATAATTATTATTATTATTTTGCATTGATTTAACATTATATAATATAAAAAATATAAGGAAAATTCCAATCGCAGCGAAGCTTTTAATTTAAAGATTATTTTAAGCCATTCAATAATCCTTGGCGCATCAATATAGTCCGTCTTTGTTTTTGATCAATGAAGATAGCCCGTTAAGGAAAAACTTTAAATGAATTTACGATTTTAATAAATATTTAGTCCTTTTATGGACGTTATGTGATTTTCGTCTAGATGTATTCAATAAACACATTACAATAAATTTTTATGTCCTAATTATTGTGTTGTATTGTAAATTCAGTTGCGAAAGATCTCTTCAATTTAATCAACACTGAGAATATTTTATTTGCTAATAAAAAGGTAGCATTTTATTCTTTCATTTTTACGGTCAACCTGTGACATTTGTTTAAAAATGTCGGTGAACATTAAAAAGCACTAATTCTGGTAACGGTTGCTTCAAAAGGCTTGCACGTGAATTCATATATATACTTAAGTATTGTCTCGTTACTTCCTTTGAGTTAGTTAGCAATACAAAAATAACTTTCTTTCAATTTATTTCCTGAATCTGCGTTCCTCAGACGTTGGAAATTTTTGTTTGTTAAAATAATCTTATTATTGTCATTTAAATCGATTCAAACCTTTAGATTCATAGCATTAATTTCTAATTTAATTCTTTTTTATCCAATGGAAAATCAGTGATAAATTAAAGTGAATTTTGACGATACATCTGAAGATAAAACAAAGATGTGAAACATTTTGGTATATCAATCTATTGGTCGATTAATGTATTAACGTTAAAATTAAAAAAAAAATCTTAGTGTGATTTGTTTGTGTAAGGTTTTTTTATATACTAAATTTTAATTAACGCCCTAAAAATTTCACAACTGTCATCTTAACGTTTACTATCATATGTATGTATATATTAACATATCACTTTTGTCACTAAATACATTGAAAATGTTACTGTTTCAGATCAATATTTTTGTTTACGATGTATCTTAGATAATCTAATAGTTATTTTCAGTCAGGAAGTATTAGGCCTAAGCCGGTGTTCTATATCTTTAATATGCGCATGAATAATTTGAGGCCATTAGTGATTTATTCTTGATAAAGGCACTCTGCATAATACCGTCCACTTATCATAGTATTTAATTAGTACAAAACAAATCAAAAATCATGTGTACTTATTTCACATTATTTATTGGATTATTATATTTAATTTTATGACTATGTGTAATAAAAAAATCGAAAGGTACATTAAATACAGAACAAACTTCTGTAAAACGTCAAAAGAGAAGCAAATTATTTTTGGAAATACTATAAAAGTGGGTGTTCATTATGGAAATGTTGACTTCATGACCTTAACAGTTGAGTGCAAAGCGAATTAATATTGCCCTTGCACTTTGTAGTTTGCTAGTTTTAAGCCACATGCACATTGTGGACCTACTTTGATTCATCATCGTCTACATGTTTTTATGCACAATGATAGAATTTACAATAATAGCAATATCTTTTGCGATGAAGTTATATCAACATGAAATTTATTTAATATTATTGTTTTTATGCATGTTTTTAAACCTTTATGCTCTTATTAATAGCTAAGTCATTTGTTAATCGTCATATTAGTTGATATTGACCTTACATTATAATAAGTTTTGAACGGAGCATTGTTTACACACAAACAGTAAAACATTAATAAATGGCTTTCCAATAAGAAGAAAAAAAGCGAAGACAATGTTTCAATATTCATGCAATTTGATATATTACTGACATTATAAAATATAATCTTAACATGTGCTCTCGCTGCGAGATCGACTCATCTCTGACAGAAACAGGTTTAATTTCCTTCGAAGTCAGGATGTTGCTCCATATCCAGCATTCATTAACATAATGGCATCTCCGACCATTTTTATTGCGAAATTTGATCTCAAATAACTGAACTTTATGCTGGGATTGTTATAATTATTTTAATTTCATTGTCCTCTCGCTTAGCCGGAATAAGAGAGAGTTGTTTTTATGAAAAAAATTTTTGATTTTGTTTTTAAATTTATTATACAATTATCGATACATTCCTGTGTGTGTATAAATGATCACTTCATTATTAAATGTTTTCAAAGTTTAATTCATTCTTAAATGTATTAAGTAATTTTAAATAATTTTGTTTAAATTATGATTTATAACAAGTTTTTAAATTATGTTTCTGTAACAATTTCTATTTTCCGAATGCTAAAACTTAATTTTTCTAGGGAAAATTTCAAACTTTTTCAATTTCACTTTTAATTAAAAGGCAATTGCATTATTAAGCTTTGTAAATTCTTATATTATATGTAATCATGCTGTATATTTTAAAATATTCCTATTTATAGTTGTAAAACAATCTCTAAGGTTACCACATAAAAATTAAATATAAACTATATTTCAGGACCGTATAACACTTCTAAACCATTTTAAAACTGGAAATATTATTATGATGAATTTGTTCTTATTCCCATCAAACTTTTTCTACCACAGATTATTATCTACAAAATGGTAGCGTATTTGTTTAGTTAACATTTAAATAGCTGTATCATAACTATATTAATATATCATATTAAACAGGAGATCCAAAAGTTCCGACGTAAAGAGTAACATTAATCAAAATAAGTCTTTATAACATTAATATAAAACTTATAATCGTTTGATGGTGAAATCCAAAATCGTGTCCACGGTAGCTGAAATAAAGGGTCAGAAGATCAAACGTGATCTAAAACTGATATAAAAATAGATACATAGAACAAGAGTGACGCATGCGTAGATGAGTTGTGGTTGTGTAAGTATGTGGTGAAACTGATAGATCGGTTAGATGAATATCTGGCGACTATTGCAATAGCCTTATTGTACCATAGGTCTGTTCTATAGATGACCATAATAGATTATTTATGATTTAATAACGTGCTTACAAAGCTATCATTGAATTACCCCCTGTTTATAGACTAACAGTAAAAACTATTAAGGACATCTGTTAACATGTCCATTACAATCCATTAGCCATATAGCATCGAATTGTATTCTGTATAAGCGGTGTGTATGTAAAAAACTTTAATGGCCCTATCATCACCAACAAAAACGGTTGCAATGTGTATGAAAAATTTTGATGAACCCTAACCGAGGTTGTTGCAATATATTTCGCGCTTAATTGGGTGCCCAAATGAGTGGAGTACCTTAAATTAAACAGGATCGGTGACATCAAAGCGAGTTTATTTATTGTGTGTCGCAACTGCTTTTATATTTCAACTGATTAGACTGTTGTCGCTGAGATAATTTTAATGGTCTGACGTTGCACCCAAACCGTGAAGATTCCCGCGAATTCGATTTTAGAAAGTGCTAAAAGTTTACATAAATCACTGCAACTGTAACGGTAAAGGCTTTAAGTATTTTAATAAAATATACATATAAAAATTTTAATTTTTACTGGCAAATTCCATTCTCCAGTTAGCTTACTTTACAGTTTATATTATTTATTGAGCCATTTAATTCGTGTTTTCGTAATTGTAACCTTACTCGATGCCTAACATTCGGATGTTGTAATATTGTGATAAAAGTTTTAATTCTTTAAATAATTTCAGTAACAGAAAGATTTTAACGCATAATTGAAATTGATTTCCAATGTTTTTAATTAAAATGAGAGGTATGTAGCGTAAGTAAAAATAATTTAGCACTAATTAAATATGTTGCGCATTACCCTATCCGTTTTACGTTACTGCTATTAACATTCTCACTAAATGTATAGGCATGAGTTGACACTGTAGATTGTGACAGATATTGTGGACATTTTCATTAAGTTGTCATGTCACTACGGCATAACGTCGTCCATGATATATGACTTCTGGTCGTATTTATTCAATGTCAAATTAATTATCTTTATGGCATTTATGTTAATTATTTCGTTAGGTTTATAATATATATGTTTTAGTATGTCGATAGTTTTATATCATATGTATCAATCATGCTATGCCTACGAGGTTTTCGTGTTACAATATCTGTTTCTGTTGCAATAAAAGTAATACATTATCTGTGTATATTTTTCATGTCAGATGTCATTGGTGATTGAGCTGTCATATAAAACCTTGTAAAAAAAATATGTCAACCAGTAATATTATTATTATTTAAATATGTCCAAAATTGGGAACTAAAGTAATGGAAAACTATTAAAAAACTTAATTAATATAGAATATATATAACAGAGTATAAATAAATAATAATTTTCATATTCTAATATTAAAATGACATGGACATTGAGTGGTTTAAATGAAGTCTCATGTAAATTGACAGTTGATTCGGTACATGAGTGATATAGGAACTTTTGTGGTATGTTAAACTTGGTACGTAATTTTGAACTTAATCTTCTTCATCTTAAAGCTCGATATTATAAAATTCCGTGATAACATAGAGCGTAGTGAGTGCGTGTTCCGTGGGAATAAATTTCGAATGCGTCAGTGTAAAAGTGCGATTTATTAATTATTAATCAATAAAAAAAATTTGCGAAATAATTTATTAGCATATAACTTCCGTCGTTACAGTGTCACACTCAATAATTTAGGTGTTTTTATTTT
This sequence comes from Danaus plexippus, assembly GCF_018135715.1. Lineage (NCBI taxonomy): Eukaryota > Metazoa > Arthropoda > Insecta > Lepidoptera > Nymphalidae > Danaus > Danaus plexippus. The sequence continues at coordinate 3,141,488 of NC_083548.1, read as the reverse complement.
TGAGTTATAAAATTGATGTCTTCGCAAATCGAACGTGACCATTAAATAAACTTGGTTATATAACGATAATTTAAATTTTATTGCTCCCAGGAATGTGGTATTGATTATTATTTTTATGATTAAAAATGTATGGACGCCTACCCATTTATTTCATTTCTAATTGTGAAAATAATTACCTATACTCTCATTAAATATTTAAAATTCGGAGTATAATTTTAATATATTATAGCCATAAATAACGCAGAGGTCTTTTAAGGTATTAACAAAGGTGTGAGATTTGTTTGCATACGAGGATATCCATCTTGTGTAATACTAGACAAAGAAGCAGTGAAATGCCATTAGTAATTTGCATCCTCGCTTTAACCGTATCCGACTATTTTAATCGAACAAAAAATTACATGTTTTTATAAGAGTCTCAATAGCAAGGAAATAGCTCATCAGATTTGCATATACGTTCCATGTAATCTTATACGGTTGTAATGTATTCATTGAGAGAACCTTATACGTGAGTATTTTTATAATAAAATTAGGATTTAAAATGCTCTCTATGATAAAAGATTAAATATGAGATAATACCGTAACTGTTAGTCCAATGAAGCGGATATAGAAGCCTTATATCAACCATAATTAACAAAAAAAGGCTTTACGAAGTCTCGTAACTCGATACGTAAGTTAAATCTCGTGGGTGGTCGCGTCTTCTGGCAATTTACTTGCATAAATACTGGTTAAATTGCTCTAAATATTTTAATTAACTGTATTCAAATGGCCAGTTTTTGTAAGGAAGCAAGTGATTTGAATACAGTTTACAGATCCAGTCGCATTCATTAAACCTGAATAAGAATATTGAAAACACTAGCAAGAAATACAGGATAACGTAATTTTGTCTTGTTAAAATAGTAGACTGAGGTAATGTGCCATTGGGTAAACTAATTAAAACCTTTTTTATATTATTCAGACCATCGAAGAGTTGAGTTCAACATAGCACATAAGTAGTAGATTAAAAAAATATGGACCAACTAATTTTATCATCGATTCTGTTAGCGATTTCTTTACTTAAATACCTAAAAAATACTTATCACATTTTAAGAAATTCCTCTTCAATTAGTTCCAACTCTCTTAGATAATTTTACGTCATAAACATCTGAAATGACGACAGTAAATATGAAATACAAAGTGATATCAATAATAATAACATACTATTTATTTCTCGTTGAAACGGATGCACCTTAAATGCGTTAGAAATTACTTATATGTCCGTAACTTTATAAAAATATGGTGTTTCTATTATAATAAAGAGGAATTGCTAATAATAGTCAATATCCGATAGCTGGCCCACTGTTATGGAGTTCATAATTATATTGACGTTGGACGGTGGCCGTAACTGTAAATATGACCACGCCTCTCGACTTGTCGCTGGAGAAATTGTTGAGACTTAGTTGACATTAACCTTAGAACACATGTATGGATGATATTTGTATGCATGCTAAAATTATTTTATCATTATATTTAAAAAAAATATATAGTATAACATGTATCATTCCTATTTTAATAAGAATAGTATGTCAAGTTTTGCAATTGAACCTGCAAAATAATATTTTTTAACTTTGATGTACCCACATATACGTATATATATGTATATATGTATTTCCCACTTAACAATCTTCATAAAAACGCTTAGTGCGTTCCTGTTAATGTTTTTTTTTTAATAAATTAATTTGTTTGATATAAATTTAATTGTTTAAGCGAACTAAGTGTGGACTCAGCATTATTATAATCTGGACAAGAAAGCCGATCAGCCGTGAGCCAGTTATGGAGGTAACTATAAAATATTATTAAAACAAAAACATGTTCTCGTTTCACTTACATGCCTTCTACAGCTTAAACTATTAGAAATGTTGTATTGTTGAGAAAACCTTTTACAGTTGACGTTTTAGTTTTTAAATAGATCAGACAATTTTCATTGATTTCCTTAGAAAAAATATATTTCCTTTATAATTAAATTCTTGACAAAATTGATTTGTCTAACTTATACTTGGTAAGTCATTGCAACTTTATAGTGTAAGAAAATATAATAAAATTATGATATAAAGAAGTAATAAAACATATTTTTATTTGTATTGTAGATATAATCTTATGTTCATAAATCACAAATTGGTTTTAAACAAGGGCATCTGAATAACAATCGAGATGCGAGCGTTACATACTTATTACGAAACTACTAGATACGATAAGTCCCATCGAAAGTTGAGATCTGATATGTCATGCGTCACTAGCGATCATACGGTGAACACTCGCCAACTTAAATATCCTCACTGTCTTAATACATCACTGATTTCGTTTGTATAGTTTTTTTAATTAGAATATACACAATTAGGTCAGATCATACATTTGTAATACGAAATTTAGAACGTGGAGTATTATTACATAATGATATAGAGCCTTCGAAATTAATTAATTACGTTTAAAAATAGCGTTGTATCTAAGCTGTAATAAATGAGTCAGAGCCGAGGTGAAGTCAGCTATCCCTTGACCGCACCCTTTGACCTTACTTTCGACATGATCATATGATAACAAGGATTATATCGCTGTTCAGAATAATTTAGGCAACGGACCCCCGCCTGAGACACACAACTGATCTAATTAATTGCAATCACTCTTCCACTTCGATACATTGAATAGAAATACAATTACTGAAATGAATCCGAGAGACGCAACTAACCTTGTTACGACTAGCCTTGATGATTTTTATGGCGTGATAAATATTTTGCTAATAAAACCCCTATCAGTGTCGCATTAAAGTACCGAAAGCATCCGTATAATATTTTGAATCGTCTTTACATAAAACTACAAATTAGAGTAAAAAAACTTGCCGTGTTGCTTTCAAAAGTCCTTTCTTCTCAAATGGGGTCAATATAAACAGAAGCGTATTGTGTAAATGTTTTTTTAATAAAATGATAAGATTAAAGTACCACTTCAATTGAATACGAGATAACCTTGCTCTTTGTCTCGTCAAAATTGACATAATCGAAGACGCGATCGATATGTACATAAATCGAAAGTAATAATCGATATCATAATACGTGTTCCTCGAAGGTCATTCGCATCCTTAAGGGATTGGGGTTAATGGCTACTCTTGTATCATCAGATCAATCCATTAGGATAAGTGGATGAGTATGATTTATAAAATAAACGACTTAAAAATATATGTCTTCCAGTATTAAAAACTGTTACGGGGTACGATATAACTTTGATATAAATTTTTACTCAGAACAATGTTATACTATCCTTTCAAATCCTTTGGGCATTTATTTCTTAGAAAGAATAGAATATAGAATTTAAGCTCAACTGGTTTAGTAGCTTTTTTGTAATTGAGTAATAAATACTCATAGACGCATACAAAGTTTCACATTTTAATATCAGGGGGATACCATTATATGGGACATTCGATTAGCAATCCTATGCACGACGGTATAGAAATAGTAATTGAACGTATTTCAGTTTACTATTTAGTTGTTTTTAACAAAACATAATTCTCCTTCAAATGTAAATAAAACTTATAAAGGTATGATTTAAAAGATACTAATATTTTTGGGATATACTACACGTGATTTGTTTTTAGTTAAAACCACATACTCCCGACGTTTCGGTTACTTTTCAGCAACCGTGATCACGGGCAGACGAGATGTGAATGAGTTTAAGAGTTTTACAAAAGGTATTAGTTTAAGACCAAGTAAGTGTATTCGATATAAAATAATTACACAAATTCCTTGAATCGAAGAAGGCCGTTCTCAGTTTTAATTTTGAATGAAATGTATTATATCCAGGGACATAGGTAGGCAAATAACATTTCAGCGATTGCCACAAAATACATAATAAATAACACGTATAAAGTTCACACAATATATTACGGTTCTTATTAGTTCTGCCTATTAAGCGAAAGATAAAACTTAATATCCCTAATGATCTATAAATTACTTTGGGACATTAACATCTTACTTAGGATATTTATTGATTGACAAGAGATTGGCAGACACGCGTCTCACAATACTTAGATCATAATTCAAATAATCATAAATCTTTAAGCGCTATGTCGCTGGACTGATTGCAATGTTTAATTTTAAATAATTTTAAGTCAGGATTGCATCGATTGGATAACAAGACATCTCTGTTTTTAGTTCGAGAATGTCGGAGTTTAAAAGAACTGTACTGTATTTAATTATAATTTTATTTACAACGGGATTTTTATTTCGTTTATAAAAATTCGTTAATCAATAAATTACAAACCGATTGTAGTGCGTTTTTTATTTTATTTTGAAAGCCAGTCACCTCGAGGAGGTTCATAGATATGTTTGGTTATTACCAGTCCGGCAGTGTAAGAGCATCAGCTCCTTCCCAAAAATTAATTCTAAAAGTTTTGGCATAATTACTCGGTTAGCTAGCTCACGTGTGCCAGTATAATCGTCAAATTTAAAATTTAATATAATTATGTTAATATTATTCTTTATTCTTTCGATACTTCCTTATCAATTTATATCACTCAAGCATTTAATTTTCAATCATTAATCTAAATAACCTTGATATCACGATTCTATTAAGCAAGCGACGCAGTAGCGTTGTAAGTATACAATAAGTTTGACACGTAGAGATGAAATAGTCCTGTCTTCCTAACCCTTAAGCCATTTGTTTCCAATATCTTAAATAAATTTCCTCCAGTACTTTTATGATTGATATACAGTAATTGTTTGTAAAGTCATCTCAGGGAAGTTTCGGTAAAACTGGTTCAAGATTCAAGTTGTCAATACAATGGAAGCATTTTCGTTTTTCGCATAAGATTATCTTATTTGGATCGCGGAGCACAATGCCGTCATTATTGCGAGTAAGCTCGTGCTGGTGTTTTCTTTATTCTGTAATACAAGGTTGATGTTTTGACAGCTGTAATTGCACCGATAAAGAGCAGCTAGGCTTTTATCAATGGCTGTAATTAATTTTATTTTTGCTCTTTAACGTACGTTTGTATGTATTGCTAGTAGACGTTATCTGCCTACAAATGAAAAACATCATGATCATATCTTTAAGGTCAAATAAGTATTTCAAAGTTTAAATTACTCAATATACATATGACATTTAAAATAGCCCACGTGCTGTAATTGCGTGAACTATAAACAGTGACGAATATGAATTGAATATGTTATGTTCGTTGCCCATCATTGACAGTTCTATGGGATGTGCCAATAATAATTATATAATATTCGCTATACATTGTCGAATATATGAAAGACCTCATTGCACCCACAATTATGATTGCGCGCTTTATACAGTGCAGTGGACACACCCAGACTCGTTAGCTGGGTTTAACTAATGCTGCGTTTAGAGCGAGAACGATAAAGGATTTTAGTACTAACGAAAGGGATTATTATAAAAGTATTTTTTTGCACCTTATTTTTATCAATGTTGTATATAAATTAAGTTTTCGTCTTATTCTATAAAGTAGTGAGTAGACACATTACGGAATATCATTTAGTACGTTGTTAAAAGAGGACGTTAAAATAAGACATCTAGGAAGTCATTAAATTTTAAGAAATTATCATGCGAGTTTTGTTTAATATTTTATGGTCAAGTGTTGCAAAAATCAAGTAGTATATTCGTACGACATAATGACTTCGCTAAAACGACTTCCTAGCAGTAATGTCCTGAATCAACAACATTTATATTATCTTAATATCTCTAAACTTAATTTAGTATCATTCTGGAGCACGTTTAGTGCTTGTCGAGTTTTTATTATACATATCTGATTATATTTCTTTCGAAATAGTGACAAATGTCAGATATAAAAACGTTGTTGTTGGGGACCTTTCCCAACAATGTTTAGTATGAAGTAGATCAGTTACGCCAGTACTAGGCTGGAACTAAACGAGCGTTATTTTAACGCTGTCCCGAGTTGCAACATAGTGCAGAGTCATTGTATGTTAAGCGGGCACTTCATCTTTCACGCCAAGCTAGCGCCCGCGCTCGCGATTTATTAGGCGTCTCGCCCCTTTTGTGACATGTCTAGATATAGAATTGATCTTTAACACTGGCGTTTCTTGAATTAAAATATTATCAATTATATTCCACCTATCAAACAACTCATTTGTTTAGGTTTTACGTTAATCTACATGAGATGTCAATTTGCGTCGAGTTGCCGACAACAAACGATTAGAAGTTGACGCCTCAGCGTAAATCGTTGTTCGATCAATTTGCAATATAACATGTATTTGTGTTATCAAAATAAGTCTAAGACAAGCGATCATAAACATTTCGGTTTGTGTTATTTGTTACCGGTTATCAAACAACACACGTGGGCTTCGGAACAATGATTGGATTGGCGTGAAATTGACAGCTTGCCAACGTTTATTTGTCCACTGGGAATTGCTTAGAAATAAGTCATCATTTTGTCACTACAGATTAAAATTACCATATAGCCAGTTAGTTTTGAGCGACAAAGTAAATTGCTACAATGCATTGGCCATACTTTTAATGTTACATCGTGTTGGAATCTATTAAACATGGACTTGTCAACATACCACTGCGTTGTTATTTTTATAATTTTTTGTACGTTTCATCAGTTTGTTTTTAACAATAGCTGCGCACGCGCTCCCTGATCCCCGAGGCGCAAAACTCACCTTTGACCCAACACGTGCTGCCACAACTCTGATTGGCTGAATAGAAGTGAACACTCATCGTTTTGTAATAGCCTCTTGTCTCTATATTATGCTATGTTTATTCTGGCAAACTCGAAGATAATGTCTATAAAACTTTTTTGTACATTGAACATAAACTATCGGATGCATGTTCCAAGATGTGAATGTCCCGATCAGTGTACTATAAACATGTCTTATATCACGTATGATTTTTTTTATGAAAATTTCAAAGGGTTCGTAATTTAAATATTTTATCGCGATAATCAGTGAAATATTAAATATATGGAAGTAAAAAAGTTGTAAATTGACCAAAAATGACTCGTTTGAAGGTGACAAAGGGATTTATCGTCAATTATTCCTAACAAATGTTCAACGTTGTGCAAACTTTTTCACAGTACGAAATGTTGAACCTTGATAGTGTCTGATCTGTATTCCTAATTTGAAAACGATTATTTGAAGTCATTTATGAAGAATGCATTATGTTTGGGTGCGTGACCGTTGTAATATCAAAGGAAATGCGCTCACGTGCGGCCTTCGCGGGACAGGCGACGTGCATTGTTCTGTGACATTTTAGCCTTGCTAATGACAAGCAATTTCGGTTTTGAAATACACATTAGATTTTATATAGACTTTGGGTGGTTCGATTACAATATGCTCATGAAATAACAAAAAAAGTTAATGGATCTATTGACTATGATATGACTAGATTAAAAATTAAACAAAAACTTATTTTTAGTTAAAAAAAAAAATAACAAATTATTTCTCTAATAATTTGTTATTTTTTTTTATAATAAAATCACAGGATCTCTGGTTATACAATTCAATATGTAGTGAAGTTTTGGGTATGGTTCATTTTTATCTCGGCCAAACGTGTCCGTCTAAATAAATCTTCTGTCAAACCGGATATCAAATCAACAGCTAAGGCTTCAGTGACATCTTGGTGACATCGGACAAAAAATGTATTACACATTGCAGAATATGACAGGGGACTACAAAAAAATTACTTAAATAACATTGTTAAATTGGAGTTTTGTCGTAACAAATTCAAAAAGTAAAAACTTATACATATGTTTATGTTTTGTATGCAAAGAAAGATTTGGATAAATTTTTACATGTTCACGATACGCTTATGCTTTTTAACCTCACAATTTTCCAATAATTCTATTTGGGTTTGACATGACAATCTTAAATGAAACTGTTATAGCATGATGTCATGTGATATTTGATTTTAGTCACGCTGTGAGCGATCCCTGTTATTTATATTTAACGTAAAACATTTATTCTCATCTCAATCAATGCCATTGAAAAACGGAAGTATCTAATGGAGTGCGTTCGGTAGCCGCGTTAAAGATGGCGTTATTAAGAAATAATTACTGTTGGTCACGCCTCTCCTGATTGCTTTTCGTAAGCGCTCGTAAATTTGCTTTGACTAAACGTGTAAGCTATATTAATAATCGCGAATTCATCTGCTCCTTTTTTAACCAATTATCGTAATGCGATTTAACGAACACCTTACATTTAATGGAATTATTAACTGGTTTCCTTTCGGCTTAGTTATTAAATGTTTACAGCTAATATATATGAGAAGTCATCACTTAGCTTGAGTTACTCCATAAATAAGAACATGATATTCATAAGTAAGAAGTAAATGTATTGCTATCAAGTGATATTACTAATATATATTTGTTCAAATTGTACGACCGTGGCCGTATTGATAGGCATTGACTATAATTAGAGGTTTTGGTACACTCGTTGGGCAATACCAATCGGACGGACAACTGGGCAATAAAAATAGCGGTGCTTTTAGTATTTTAAATGGCACTTGTCTTCATCCTCGATTACGGTGGATGCGTTGTAATTTACATCCTCTATTGGCCAATCAATCTCGGACAGGAAAAAGATCTTAACATATACGAGAGCATTTCCACCTCTCTGGTTCCTACACATGGTTTGATTTTTCATTTATCCCATATTACGTTATTTGAAAACATTTGAATTCTATACTTTTAATAAGTTAGCTCTGTTATTGGATGTTAATTTTTATGTAGAATGTTTTTTATAATAAAATGTAGTGTACTTTGTTATTCCATAATAATAGCTATTAAAAAATTGCAATAATGGCATATGAATGTATGGGGGAAGGATATCTTATTGCTATACTTTTGAGTGTATATATAATTCTAGACAAGTAATGGGGAAACAGCGAGGATGTTACAAATCGCGCAAGGGAAGTGAGTTTATGCAAATTATCGTGTGAAATAGCCTAAACGTCGGATGACTTAGTGAGGAAATTAATGACGTTCGTCTAACAGGAAACATGTGGTCCATGAGATAGCGAACGTCGGACAGATATGCTGACCCCCTTCTCTGGCTTACTCCTTGATAACTAGCATTATGCAATCACCTAGGCCTTATCAATACTGTGGATGGTTTCGAAACGGTGCGCTGCACAATGCTTGGTTACATTCGAGTGTTAAATTAATCCTCATCGTTTGCCTTAATTGTACTTCACGTTAAGGACAAATAGTAATAAAAGATAACATATTTTAGTCGTGGTTTAGTAAATGATAAGTAAATACCCTATTATCAGATGCGCTAATAGTTCATTACCTGTGTTATCTTCCATCACGTGGGAATAATTCGCACGGTCCACTGCAAACAAATGTAATGTCATGATGCATGTTGGGTAACGATACTTCAGTTTGACATTCGGCCAATTTCCATTGAACGTGTGTACTTGAGACGTTTTCGTTGGGACTGCCATTGTTTTGTGGGATAGCATAACAATGGAGGGAATCATATGTGTTACTATTTTGTTATCATAGTTTTGAATGATGAGTTGTATTTTTTTTTATTTTTTTACAAAATGTTTTCAAGTATTTTTGCGAGAAGTAATGTGATATAGTCATTTTAGTGCTGAAATTAGGCTCAAAATGGAAATAAAATAATCAATGGCACTTTTACGATGTGATATTTATAAACATCGCATAAGAGAATATTAAAGGCTCTGATTAAAACTGGACTGTAACGATAAGCCGGTTTCTTCTTCACATTTATCATCACGTTTTTGTATGTTAATGCAAATATTTGCCTAATTCACTGAGCAGATAATAAAAAACATAAAAAGTCTACTGTGGATTATAAAATGATTTATGCATTGTGGAAATCCGGTTATTTCGTCAAGAGATACATTCGTTAGCTTAACAAATATCATAAATGTGTACACGAATGATATAAAATCGAGATTAAAATTAAATCACCGGGTCGTGTCTTGAGGGATGACGAATATAATTTCGCAAATGTATTAAGTCATCTCGCACCGGGGTGTGGTGAATACAACTAAAGAATTTGAGTTAGAGCGTGAGAAGTGTGCCATAGATATTATCTATTATAATGTGTATTCGTGAATAAATTATAAGAAATTAACAAATTAGTCATATGTTAACAGGCGAGATCTAAATAGCCATATATGTTCATATGTCACATGTTTTTGATGTATCGTGTGAAGCTGACTTTATAAATCCTAATTGATTTGCTACTGTATTTTTTGTTACATTTAACTAAAGTGTTGAATTAAAATTTAAAAAATATATATTAAAGAGTCGCGATATTTCTGGGCTTTAATCCCATTCAAACCAATGTATTTCTTATTTCATAGTGTTTAAGTTTGAAATTAATAAAAACTCGATATTTACATAATTAAACATTACTTAAATTTTCTAGAAAACGATAATGATACCATGAATATACATTTTTATTTTTACATAACATTTGATCATAAATGATTTGGATCTGAATGTTCTCATAGTTTTTTTTTTAATTATACCTTTTTTTAAATCTAACTACTCGTGTTAAAATAAAAAGCAGTCCAAATAAGTATTTATTGGTCCATGTCTTATAGGTTTCTGCCAACACTTTCTAAGATCCACATAAGAGATAGGAATGATAGATAGAGATGAAAATAATGTCCATATAAGGAATTAAGTACCAGTAGTGTCATTTGATCATTTTATGTTGGCAGTTTTACTTTCCATAAATGGTAATATTGGGATTATAACATACTACATTTATTAGCTGGAACTTTTGCATCATAATAAAATTTTGTTCATAGTTTTTGCGATAGGGTTACACTTGTGAGGATAGTGTGCGCAAAAAACAAAATCAACATTTGCAATGAGTAGGCTAAGTTTTTTGTAAGTGAAACTGCTACAGGTGGGAAAAGTTTTCATGTGTCCACGTCAATGTTCAATTATATCTAGTCTCTGCTTAAATTAGCATCATCTTCGAGAACTTGCGAGTCTCTTATTTATTACACTAACGACATTTTAATAGATATTTTTTTCATTACCGTCTTCCATTTTAAAGTAACGCAATGGGCACGCGTTCGCCGTATATAATAATACGCTACGTATGATATTAAGCTTATTTGTCAATGTGACAAGTGTACATTCATAGCTTGTGGGAAACATTGTGAAATTTAATATGATCATATTTCTTTAAAAAGACACTAGGCTATTGCATCAAAGATCCACCTAGTTTTCGTCGTTAACTATTCATTATGTGCCGTGGGATATTTTTTGTTAGTCGATTGTTATTTGATAGACGGATCCCTGAATTGGACGGACTATATTTGATTATATGATTGTGTGGTTTGAATAATATCATTTCATTATTACGGATTTGTTTGACATACAACTCTATATTAAATTAGTCGCTTGCCAAAGATTGTTTATTTTTTTTTAATGTCATCTACCAGCTCGGACAAGCAGATTGTATCGAGTTTTTTAAATTTAGAAAAAAAAAACCGATATATATATATATATATATTAACAAAATTAGAACAAGTAAAAATTAAAATCGCATAACACTACTATGAAGTAACAAAAATCCGTCCCGTTATTTTTGCTTGAAACATTAACAAACAACTATACCTCCTAACAAGTAAGAGTTTTTAATGCACATTCAACCTGTTATAATATCTAAGTAGATGTTATATACAATAAATAATAACAACAAACTGTTGCTTGAAATTTACAATCACAACAGTTTTTATTGGCCTAGTTACAATTGAAGGTCCTATGTTAATTTTGGCGGGCGTCTGGCTAATAACCGGTGCTCACATCGGCTGCTTCACACATACGACTGTTAGCGTAAATATCATAAAATAAAACATTAACTTCATCATTAAAAATGTTAAATAGAATTAATAAATAAAAATATATAAGAAATATTTTTTATATTGAATTATTAATTAATTATTAAAGTTTTAATTTTAAATAACGTATGTATTTAGATAATGTTATCTAGCCTAAATGCAGTGTAATATGGGTCTATCGAATGCCTTCAGTCCTGATAACAGTAAATTTGTATACCTAACCGTTATACCTATAGTGATAATATGTATAAAGTACTTATACCTCCACGTGTAGAACTGGATTTCTCAGCCCTGTATAATCATGAGCTCTATGCATAAATGAATTTAAATCCTCAATGAATTATGGCACAGATCTGAATATTTAAATAGTATAGATCTTAGTTACAAAGCTATGATTATGGTCTGCATGGAAAACCTTTTCTATAACATAATCTAGAACGACTGGTTGGTTTTCTGTTGTTTCCTTTTATTTATATTCCATATAAGATCTTTTCCAATATAACATTTATTTATTTGGTATCATTTTTAATATTTTCATTATATATTTAATTAACCAAATTATGTTTTCCGATTCAAGTGTGATATATTATAATTATTTCTACTTGACAAAATGTACCTTAATCTTACATATTTTATAATATTGTATATTTAGTTATAATTAACTTAGGTACACTTTATTTTAAAAATCAAGATTCTAATAAAAATACGTTTAAAGGGATCCCAGAATGGTATTGTAAGTAGTGAGATCAAAGATTTTCGCGAGTTTTATTCATTTAAATGAAACTAATATTTTTCGGATATACTCCGCGTAGAATATCAGAAAAATATTATTTTCATTTAAATGGTATTGTAAGTGTTATTGTATAAATAAATAGTAATTTATAATGAAATGGATTTCTCGCTCTACAAAGCCACAACGCGTGTCATATCAAACGGTCACCGCAAAGGTGGGAAGCGAAAGTTATTGAATTCATGGTAGCCCACTGTTCCAATTCAAACCTTACCAAATTCCATAATTGAATGATTTTATAACAATCGGTAACGTCAATTAGGCGATGACGTAATACTGATTTCTTAATACTTCGCACGCCATCGTCTAAATAGAAGTATAACTGTTAAAAGTCACGGTTATAAGTATAAGATCTGAATGAAATCGAGAGCGATTACTGTTTAATTGAACTCTTTCATTTTCACTTAACGGATTACGGATGTGACGTTTTGCAACACCCACGACGTGTCAATGTGACGTTCTTGTAGACAGATCTAGTTAGACACGTAACAAAGCAAACGAACAGTCAAATAGACGGTTAAACACTTTTGTATATATGTTTTTTTTAATTCTAAGATATATGGGAGCTTCTGTTCAAAATTAAAATAATACGACAAATAAATTTATGTCACAAATGACGTCGCCCGTGTGTGCATGCCCTTATAATAAAGTTACAAATGTAAACGCAATTAGCTTTTTTCGTTGAATTAGCGCCGATCGTAACAAGGCATGCAATATAGGCTCCAATGGTATTCATGTGTGTGAACATGTTCCTCCGCGAACAATTGTATTCCCATACGATTGCCATCTACTCGGCTAACTTATGTTAGTTGCGTAAGCCTTGAAGACGTATGTACGCAGAGATAATGAAAGTTATGTTTTTTGTCCAATAAAACACGTGGGAACAATATGGGACCTAGATATCTAGGTCTGTGGGTGAGTGTGGCTAGGAATGTAGATGTTAGTATGGATTCGATCGTAACGCAGCGCCGCGCCGCTAGACATTCTTCACAACTCTGATATTTCAAACATTTTGTTACTCATGACCCTAACGATGTTCTATTTGATAGAGTTTAATTTAATAATTTTTAATATTGATGTAACATTTATCTGGAAATATAGAATTTTAAAAGCGTTTATATAATTCAAAATATATATGTACATAATTTTGCAATAAATAATATGTTTGAACTATTTGTTATCACATGATCTGGTTCGCTTCGAGCGGACGTAATCGTTTCTCTACTTTATAATCTGTTCTTACCATCTTTCTATTAAGGTCAAGTTTACAAAATATGTAACAAAGAATTAAAATGGAAAAACAAAGGTTTTACACTTATAAATCTTATGCTAGCACTCGTAATATTATAGTAGTAAAATTACTAAGTAGTCTTAACGTTCTAGCCTTCTGGTTACATTTAAACATTATAATATTTAATAGATTTTCAATATTCGTTTTATATCAGTACTAACTTACGCTAGCGACGCCGTCCGCGCACTTCGGAATTTCGATTTAGTCAGGAATGTATAGACAGCGATATTTTTACCTAAGCAGGCCTATACCCTATTCCGATATCTAAGCTTCATGACTTCAAAATTTCATCATAATCTGTTTAGTTGTTTTTGTATGAATGAGTTATAACATCTACACATTAATAATATTACTAGGTTAGCTTCCCCTTAACTACAGTTTAAACGTATCCTGGCTGATAGCAGTAAAATATTCAACGGATGTCCGCTCCGTATTGGAGAAAGGTATTGGACTGTTCTATCCAATTGATATCTTATTAAATGATAGATTTATCTCATGATATTCGAACTACATTTCCCCCTGAAGTTCATTTTTATCTCCGTTAAGTAATAATTAAGTTGTATGAAAGTTTTTCATACTTGTTCAGTATTGTGAACAATACAAAAATCGTCACTTTATTTGAAAGTATTCGCGTCCGCTGTTGACCTCAGACGTTTGACTGCACATTATGAAAATGAATCTAAAAATTATGCGCTCAGTCTATATCACCGTCTGTGCATTTTTTTACAATCTGAGTGATGTACTCCAATGCAGACTATTTCGAATTTCCTTGAATTTTTATTAGTCTACGATGGACATAGCTGAAACAACTAAATACATGCTATTTTCGCTTTGAACTGTATTAGGCTGTCCGTGCCGTAATGTCAAACTCGCTTGTCACTATCTATCGAATGATTCGCAAATTCACCCCTAGTATCAAATTTGTTTACTGCATCTTGATTCATATGTCGTGCACCAGACGAATAAATTTACTGTTCACTTAGAGACTAATTTTTTCGAAAAATTCTAGACTGCGAATGGTATAGAGCTGCTATTTATATTTAAAAATTAACATATAACTCATCAAAAGTTTCCATATGTATAAAATTATAAGTATAGCATAGCCTTATAAGGTTACATTTCTGATCATTCCAAAACTGATAGGACTTTGCAAATGGGCGAATGGTACTTAGCATCGAAATGTCCCAACGATACCATCGCATTGTGGCTATTGAATAACTAGTTACCATCTAAGCCCCTTAATTTGTAGTATTAAAAGCGGTAAACGTTTTATCGCCTATGATCGTGATGCTCTGCGATACTCTGCTTCGTGTCATAGGGTTGCCAGTGCAGATAAATTTAAAATAAATATGGTAGAAATTTATTGCGTAATATATTTAATTTAATTTTTTTAATAATTTTCTTTTATCTTATAAAAAGTCGTTCGAGTTACGCAGAATTATGCCATGAAGGCTAATTAATTGTTATGTAATATAATTTGAATAAAGTATTTAAATGAGATTGCAGCTTGTGGGAATATAACTATATTTTTTATTTTATTAAAACCATACATTTAAAAAAAATTATATATTTTTTTGTATTATTTTTTTAACAATTGCAAACGAAATCAACATTCTTTGATTTAAAATATATAAATAATAATACTAATAGTCACACAATAAATCCATATATAATAATAATAATAATAATAATTCATAGTTTTGTAGTATAAATTTATAAACGGTCGTGATGTAGGTACCTCTAGAGTCTAGATAATTAGATGCACTGCAATTATATGCAAATATATCGGAGACTCGTTTTGAAATCATCCATTTGTCACACCTACCAGAGATAATTTTGTTTTTTAAAGTCATCAATAAAATCGATGGGCGTTTTACGATTAAACGGAAAATTGTTTAAATATTATTATTAAAAAATATATAATTAAATGTATTTTACTAAAAAACATTTAAATCTATTTATTTTTTTCTACCGTCGCGTCGTCCATAAGTCGCACAACAATTTGTAAAGCGCTGTGGTAGATCTGTATCTCAATTCATTTTTAAACTTAAACAGAACACTATCTCGACTCGTATCAAAATATGAACAATTACATTTAATTAATATCATATCAATTTTAGAATCGTTCGTATTAAAAGCCATATTTGCCTTCGAGACATTGTTATGTAACTGTTCAATGTATGGGACAAGTTAAGATAACCGGAATGTCACCTGTCTTGATTGAAATTAGAGGTACAGGTCATTACCTAACTGAAAACTACAGTGAAAGTGTCTTATATTAATATGACAAAGATGACACAGCAGAAACCGTTTCATTCTTTCATGGATCGATGGGATCTCGATCCAGTGTGGAATGGATCGAACAACTGATTGACTTGTGACGGGCGCGAATGATTGCAATCGATTCATCGATTCAGAAAATACTGGTGTATGTTACATTGAAAATAAAAAAAAACTATCCGTTTATATAAATAGACATCGCAAAACGATCTCTGATAGCAGCGTTTCTTATTAGACGGGTAATTAATAATATTGTTGGACACCAGCAGTTATATCACTAAATTAGCATTTCACTTTCTATTGTGTTTTGATTTTAATTCAGTTATTTTATTATCAAGATACTTTTAGGCAATCGTATCCTTTCAGGGTTGAAGTAAGGTTAAATATTTATTAAATTTTTTGACTGATAATTGATAAAACACACGATTGATTCATACGTGCTATTCTTACGATCAAAGAAGTTAAGTTTGTGAGTCATCATTATTTGCATCTGATACTAATGTCTTTTTATTGTATTCAGTATGACTTAAATTTAAAATCTTTGGAAATTATTTTAATATTTTATTGTAACTTAAATCTGTAAGATCCATTTCTATATAAAGTTGTTTGGTTGAAAATAAACGATATTCTTTTTCAGACAGTTTTTATTGAAATAAATTAAGGCGTTCAAAAACTTTTGTCATTTAATAATTTTTAAAATCGAATTAATTTGTAAGAGTTTTTGTGTTTATAATTGAATTTTAATTTGTAAAATATTATATTTTATCACGTTTCACAGTACGAGGTGAGGGTACAATGGGCGAAACTCGAACAAAAAATTGCGGCGGCCGACGGCCACCACTTTCTGGTTTAGTGGGGCAAATAGTTCTATCATTTTTTTATTGTGTTTATTGAATAGTGAAAATTGACAGTGAAACTGTTAAAATTGCTCGGTTCAGAATATTAGTGTTATCCCATGGTAATTTTATTATAATCAACACTATGTACATATATACTTTCATATAATTGATGGCGGCAAATAAATTGCTTTTGTACTTTATTATTTAAGCGTAATTAATAGTCTGAAACTCGCCTCTCTTTTGTAAAAAGTTGACATATATTATTGTTATCAGTTTGTTATTTGTAGCCATAAACAAAGTTTATTTTGATTTTTTTTTTTAAATATATTAGTCCTTAAAATTTTCTTATTAATTTGTTGTGGTACCTGGATATGTAACAACCTACTACTTTACGATCATTAACATTCGCGTTGTGATAATATTTGCTCTTAAAATATTTAAGAGTAATATATTTTATCATTTTTGAAGATTCGGATGTCACGTATATAAAGAAAATATAAATAAAAAATATTTAACCTACCTCTTATGAAATGGCACAACTCGATTTGATCCCACGTTTCTATTTTCAGTTTAATTCGATCGCACTTTACAATTAAACAGCGATGTCCGAAAAAAAAAAATCCTTAATAAAATTGTAATGTTAATAAGCACAGATAGTTTTCACTTCAATCACTATGTTCAACGGATATAATATATATCAAACACAGTATCCGTTTGAGTCAGTGCACACGAATAAAATCCATTCCATGAGGGCGAGCTTAAAGCTGGTGCGCGTGCGCAGGCCGGCGTGGCATCGCGTTATCAGCGCGAGCGGCGCGCCGCGCGACAACAACAGGACTTGAGAGCCGATCTCAATAATAACAAGAAAAGAAAACGGTCCAGTTTCAGCGAGGCTTCCGGATGGCTCGGACGGGGCGCGGCTGACTCGCTCACACACCCCTACTACGTTAACTCTCTCACTCTAACGGTACTAGTGTTGAACGATAGCGCAGTCTCGACTCAACCGCCGCCCTGACATGAACTCTTACTACCTCATTTCGCTCTACGTTCTTAACGTCGCTCTTATATAGTCTAATAATTGCTTGATAAGTAATCTGTTTTATGCTATGTTATTATATTATACGTACTATATATTTAGTATTAAATTACTGAATATATTAAATCATTATCTATGTATCTTATATGGTTAATGCGAACAATGAATGAATTATCTATGGAATGTTCGTTGATGTCTTTTGTATCAGATGTGTTGAATCACGCATCGCAGCTGTTGCTTTCAATTAAACATTGTATGAATTTGGTCAACACGATAATATTTTGTATCGAACATAAAAATATTTTATTGAACACATACAGATGTCTTTTACATGTGATTCAATTGCGTTGTATGAAAAGCATTGTGTTATAATAAGTTTTTACGTAATTGTGTTAATTTTTAAATTCTGACTATATATTATACAATTTGTTTGAGTTTTAAATGGCACAGAGAATTTATATTATCTGGATCAAAATTCTAATAAGCTTCACATCAGCTTTATTGTCATTTCCGACTTTCAAACTTAATTAATAAACGTTTTCATAAAACAATACTCCTCATTTACGTGAAAATTAAAGTAAGTGATACAAAATCATTATTGCAAGGTTTTGTTGAGGTTTTTTTTGTATGAATAATGTCTATCAAAGGATTATTTAATTTTTATGTCTTACATATGTACTAAAATACATCTTTTTCATCATAAGGAGGTAAATAACAAATTATTATTGTGAATTCTAAAAGATAACGCTTGATTACTTACGGTTTTTTCAAGAAGCGATAATGTTGTGACGTATTTTTTATTAAATTAATAAAAAACTGAACTTACACTGGCTTCAAGCCCTCAGGCTGATAATGTTTATTTAATAAAGTCATGACATTAAATCATATAAATGGAAACCATGTTTACGTGAAACATGACGTACGGAACATGGGTTTTTATGGTTGCGATTCTTCAACTTTGTCATATTGTCTCTTTCTATCAAACTAGTTTCATGCTACGGTTTCGCGTGTGCCTTAGCGTAATTGTTTTAAATGAGTGGGACATATAAATAAATTTATGTTAAGTTATATTTTATGACAGACTTTTAACGCTCATGAAATTTCTTTATTGTGTCCATTTACTATTTAAAATGTTACGTGTCACCAATCTGACTAAGTAGTTATCTGATGCATTCTTGTGAAAAAAGGTGAAGGTGTTAAATTTTTATTTAGTTTGATTATGTATGTATTATTTAATCGTGTATATTATGTCTATGGGGATATGTGGTTTGTGACTATACATGCGTCTGTGTATGTTTATATATCGGTTACGAACAAACTAAAGAACTGATTTGAACGTTTCTTTTTGGTCAGCTATAGTGCTGTACAAAGGCCATTCGAAGGTGAGCACCAAAGAGCTCAAGTAGGTATAAAATTAAAAATAACATTGACATCGTTGAAGGGTACAACGAAAAAGTGGAGCAGAAATTTTCCACGTCCGATAATGTAGGATGGTCGAATTTCGATCGAGTTCTCCTTAACTTTTGTAAAACGCACGCATTAAAGAAACATTGCGAGGCCGCTATATTTTAACAAGTTCAACTTGAAATTTAAGCGTTTGACTTCAGACTTGTTTTCACTAATTAAGGTTAATGTGTTCACGAGAATCTCAATAAATATGTTCCTCTTATAACTAAACGGGTTCATGTAAATATATATGTCATGTAATCGGATGTTAAAGAACGAAAAAAGAATCGATACATATTAAACAATAAATTTATTTTCATCACAGACATATTCGTGTAATGTTATTACTTATTTGTGACTGTAAAAGTAAAAAGTTCATAACTATGAAAAGTTTTTTCTTAACATATTTCAACTTACGTAACACTTATACAGCATAAGGTAACTTTTAAGTTGAAACACAAAAATATATAAAATATTTTTATAAAATTGAAATATCCTTGGTTATATTTCGTGTAAAAGGAGGAAGGACTTCATAATATAAAATTGTCTCGAGTCGTATCCTGTGTAAACGGACGTCGGTCGTAAATCTTAATTGGTCATATTTCCAACAGTTCCTCTGGGCTTTAATTTGTCAAGGTGAACGGCATTTCTTATCTGTCTATGATCTGAAGTTTCAGGAACAGTTTAAGGATGTTCAATACAAAAATGTGACAGCTGATTGATTGTTATATTTTATTTCGTCGACGATATCTATTGTTACTTTACATTAACAGCATTTGAACTCGAGTTTCTCTTAAAGCTTATATAGGATATATATATTTATATACATTTATCATATATTCCCTTTTTTTATTTAGCTTCATAAAGGTAGACGTCATATATCGAATGTATGATTATAATATAATTTCATAACAAAAAATTTTAAATGTTGTAATAAATTTCTTTTTTAAACATAATTCTCTAGTACATGTTTATTATTGTGGACTTTGTTTTATGAACAATTCATTTATCGAGAACTGTTTTTAAGTGATAACCAATTAATCTGAAAATCGATATCTCTTTGTGTGGTTTTGAGCTCGAACACTTGGTAATATAAAGAGGACTTTCATATATCATAAAATCCTAGGTAATTACTTACCATTTTTCATGTGATAATTATAGATATTTTTAATTTTTCTACGAATATATATATATATTATTCTCTAAAATTATGTATGATACACAACTGTTTTCAATCGTTATAAATAAAATAAATAATCGAACACTGCCCGACTGATATTACAAGGTTGACACTCACTAAAAAGGCTTTACACATTTTATTATATTCTTATCAAAGATATGCGAGGTCTTGCTCAAAAGGAAGTATAGAATCATCATTTTTTAGTGCCCTATAAGGCTTGTGAACGTCTATATTTTTTTATAGTCACATAGGATCGCAGCAAAAACTACTACATATTTAGTTATTGCATTCTAACGTAAAATAACAGATAGAATCGATCGCCTTCAATTGCGCAGTAGCGGGCATTATAGTAGAGTAGGCATCGCAGGGCGTGGTCGCCAGAGACCTTAGAGAACGGATGTAGCAGCCTCGCTCCGCCATTCCTGATCGACGTTTGATGATAACCGCATCAGAAATAAAAAATATTCTACTGAGTGAAAAGGTCAGCAACGAAATTAAAGTCGTGTGTAATAATCATTACCGCCAAAATGTAACCAACTGGTTCACTTTTGACAGGTTAAACGTCGATTCAGGTACCGTTCGCGGCTCGGTGGCTTTTAAACGGCATTTCTTTTTGAATTATTATATTTTGATTACGCACCAACGGCACGGATCGTATCAATGTTTTATGACTTAATTTCGTTAACAAATAGTCACAATAACTTACTGACACACACATGACGTTCCACGATCAATCATACTAGCGGATATCCTATCTTTGATTATAAAACATACAAGTCTCGTCACGTACGGTTTCCCCTGAATCAGGGAAATTTGTTTGATTTTTCAAACAAACTGACAATGACTCAATTATAATAATTAGCCTGTATCCGTTTGAGACTGTCGGAAAACTAATAAGATCCGTATAGTTTGTTATTCTTGTAAATTAATTTATGTGGAGCGTACCGCGAACTTATTACGAATACTTGTCGCTAAAGCGCTTTAATTATAATAGATGTTTATCATTATTCAAGCATACTATCGTATTCTCTTACATCTGTAGCTTCAGTATTGTCACAGCAGACATAAAATATATATTTATAAAACAGAAACACGTAATAAATCACGTTATCTTTAATATATATCATCACTTTTATATTCCATTACAGAATGATTTAAAACGACCACTAATTGACTGTTAACCTGCAGTCTGTTTTGACCCTTTTGCATAAAATATAAAATATCAGATATATTAGCATGTAAACCGCATTTATAACAGTTGTCGGCTTTAAATAATTGGAAACATGTCCGCTGAGTGACGTGAAATTGAAAGGGATCGAAAAACACGAAGTGCCTAAGATCCAACGAGTATTAGATATACTGGCAGGTGTCACGAATTTTTCGAATGATAAATATCTAACGAGTAATCAATTACGCTATAAACAATTGAATTACAGTATTAGGTAAAACACATTGGAGATTAATGTCTTGTATTGAAAAAACCAGCTAATTGTTTCAAGCAAACAGTCACGTAATTAAAAAACGATTTATTATATGTACGTACGTTTATAATAAACTCGGAAACTAGAGAAAGCATTTGTCTAAAACTTTCAACATATCCTACGAATGTTATTTTATTCTCTTTAACATTTGATGACTTCTGGTTTTCCAGAAAAAAACATATACTTATATATATAATAAGAGTCACTTTTTACTTTAATGTAATTTTAATAACTTGTGGCATACGATTTTAACATTTTTTATTATTTTGACTTTTATGATAAAAATAAATTCTAAGATGTTACTGTGTGACCAATACAATAAAATAACTGTTACAAGATAGTTAATTATGAAGAAATTACTGGTAAAAGCTCCAAAACAAATTTTAAACGTGTTTGGCAATTAATTTGTTTTGCGGAACGAGAAAAAATATTTATGTTTTTCAGTTATAATTTACAAACACAGGCTACATTACGTCTTATAAATAGCTGGCACGTCGGATTCATACGGTACGTTTTACCGGGAGTACTACATGATATTGGTGATACAGATTCCTTGCACGACCTAAAGATAGGGCTGCGATCATCGTAAAGTTAACTTATCGATACTTTAGACATCATTATTGATGGATGTTTCAGTTTTATCTTAAACAAGTATAATATAGAAAAAATCACTGTAAAATATAAAGAATTTGACCGATATATACCTCAACAAAAATCAGGATTATAACACGTTATTTTTATTTTTTAATTATTATTCCATATATATTTTTCTAATGACAATAGAACATGTAGTGATTCAGTAAATTTGTTTATGTAAAAGTAAATATATCGATATCAAAGTATCGACACGATCATCCTTGTCCATGGTATTCGTACAATCGACTATCGATGTGGTTTGCATGCGGCGCGGGGAGAAGGCGTGGTCGGCGCCGGCCGCTTGCCTTGACTCTAGCGTCAAGCATCTCATGATCTCTACTGTACAGCGACCAGTGAGTATTGATACTTGATTAAGTGAATGTTTCCTACAAATAAATTAAATTATTTACCTTAAAAATATTATTTTATCTCGTATAAATATATCAAATTTAACGTTCAATATTTCGTCTATATTATTATTAACACTTTGTATATTAATTTATCAATTGTGTAAGGATTAATTATTGCACGTAATGTAACCAAATATGAAAATGACTTGAAGATATTTCAAAATATTATATTTAGTTAGAATAATAAAGTAATAGGAAGAACTATTAATAGAAAATATGTATAGTATTTCACAATATTAAATTTATTAAGTATTAAGAAAATCAAGTCGTAGTATGCCTGGAGTGAATGTGGCTACAGTGGAGTGGCGTGATAACGTAGCCGTGCCGTTATCAGGGTACCTGCAAGTAGGGCTGCGTAATATCTATTACATGTACCTCTCGGTGATATTTCTTATTAAACTAGCTTTGTCGTATGTACGGTTGTGTAAACATAGCCGCTAAATTAGTTCCCTGTTTCGGTTTTAGGAATAGCCGACACGTATAAAATGTTGGATTTATTGTTATATCATTCTTAAACAGCTTCTAACACGGGCTGAATATGTCCACGTACGTTTTACGATGTTAGCATATTATGTTGGTTATAATTTCATGGGTTTTAAATATAGATTTTTTAATAATATAGAAATATTCGATTTCTTCCTCTCCTTGATAGTTGATTTGAATTATTTATTATCATTTATTTAATACTCCAGAAATTGACGAATGCGATCGGAACAAGAGAAGTGATCTAAAATGTCTCGTTGAAGGACAATCTTTGTAGAAGAAATTTATCATGCCATAAAAATATTAGTGTATATTTTAATTTGTAAGGTCTTATTGATACTTCATATATTTTTTTGACTTTTGTAATTTTAGCTTATACTATGTCAATAAAAAATAACAACTTAACATTAACCAGTATATTTTAATAAACAAAACTTAAGACTACACTTTAAGTATATACGAGAAATATACCTCAAAACATAAAAAAAGAATTTTTGGCGGCAACAGACAAATTAGTGAAAAACAAAATTATGATCGATTAAAAAATTCATTTATCATTTCTTGTTTGGGTCATAATGACCCAATTAAGTTAATCTTGCTTCATTGGTTTTCTTATAGTTCTGCGTCGATGAGCACGGCGGTACAGTTCTGTGAAATAAAATATGTACTAGTTTATTATGAGATCGTTATCATCACAACATTAATAGATTATATAACATACCTCTATATTATCAATGAAGATTATTCGATTAAACAACCAGGTTTCAACATAAATTGGACAATACTATGTGTTTGGACAAAAATCAATGTTCTGTTTGATATTTATCTATTTGATGTTAGTAAATTTGACAAATTGAATGATTATTGAATGATCTATTATTTAACTCATTTTGCTTCTCATAACAAGTCATGGTAACGAAGCATTATTTTTTTTTATGCTAAAGGGTGCAACCGAGCAGACGGCCTACTTGATGGAGGTAGTACCGTCGCCCATGGACATCCACAGCAGTTAGTTTTGCTGATGTGTTGCCACCCTTGATTAGGGAAGAGGGGAAGGAAAATGTGGGAAAGGGAGAGAAAAGGGCAGGGGTAGGTAAAGGTGGAAAAAGGAAAATAGCAACCGGCTCTCTCACTCATCGGATGAAACGCAGCTATTAAAGACTACTTCACGCTGATCTTCTGCGAGAGGGTGGTACTTCCCCGGTCGAGCCAGCCCATGTTTGAGCAGTTACTTGACTATAGCTAAGTTCTACTACCTAAAAACTCTCATTGTAACATTATTGTGCTTAAAACTTAAAATGTTGTCTTATTTAGGTGGTGTTATTAATTACTATATGGCTCTGTTATAATATAATTAATCTTTTATTTTAAGGTAATTTGTTTTTCTATGCCTACAAACAAGGGTTATCATGTTTAAAAAAACTTCACTGCTTAATTAACGAATAAGGAGTGCAAGCATATTTACAAGAAGATTACATAAAATTGTTTGTTATAATACATGCTACACCCTGTAGATAGTTTTTTCATAGATAACAGACATGCCACAGAAAATATACCTATAATTAAGTACATAAATTATTTATACCTTACGATTGCTGATTTGACCTATCGCCTACATGTGAGTTTGATATTAATATTATTGCACGCACTATAGAAATTATTTTCTTGGCTTCAATTCGCAATCATTCATGATATGAAGTGAATATAAACATTTTATTTGAATATTTTTTTGTTCCTGATCCAAATTGTACAAAAATTGAGAATTTTTAAATTGATAGTTATTAAAATAAGTATATGTACATATATGGATATATTTTTATTGAAAAAAAATGAAGCTTCATATTAAATTGACAATTTGTTTGAGATATGTGTGTACAGCTTTAAGGTTAAATAAAAAGTAGTAATTGGTGATAAGAAACGTTTGTTTTAATTTGGATGACCTTGACGAAAAATCTCTCTTATTAATTTAAATTTATTATACCGCCATATGTATCATGCATATAAACATAGTTAGCCGTAGTAGTTTTTTGTCAAGTTGACAGCCCTGATCCCACCTTAGTAATTATTGAAATTAAGCATAGACAATAGACTGATTTTTATCAACTTTTTTTCTTAGGGAATGAGCTATGGATTTATTAGTTATGTTTTTATTTCTTTTGTAGTCATGAATATATATGTGAAAGTTTTCAAACTGGAATTTTTAAATATGCTGAAAAATTTTTTTTAAGGCTTAAACCGCTACACGGAAGAAGTCGCGGAAAATGGACAGTAAACATACATATTTATATTACAATATGTTGCTGTGTTGACAATTTTAAATATATAGAAGGAATTATATTTTTTTACTTTTCTGTTAGTTGGAAGTAATTCTGTTCCGAATCTTATAAAAAATACTTCAATTGAATTGAAGGTTAAAAGTTAAAAAAAAAAGTCACATACGTAGGTTGTTTAGCGCCAGACTTCGTCCTTTGGGGACTGCACAAAAAGTATATCGCGGCCCAAGTCGCTTTACGGCTAGTGGTCAATATTTCCAAACGTACACCCGATACGCATGAGACGTATTCCGTAAGATCCAAGGTTGTGCAGTATCGTCAGACATCGATCCGTATCAGGTAACGAGATGCGATCGACTTACCCATCCACTGGGCCAACAGTTTCGTTACATCAAACACAGTATTAATACTAGAAACAAATAAATTCATATCTTATTATATTATATAGAGAAAATAAAATTCAAATCACTAGAGTGATTTTATGTCAACAACTCTCGAACAACAACAGTTTTTTTTTAATATTAATCGTACTCAATAGGTTGTAATGATTCGATTGAATTTCATTTACCAATAGAATTACATGTGTATTAATATCTATTAAGTATATTGAAAACATGTTATTACTAGTATTTTTTAACTATGACTTGACCCGTAACAGGCATTACAAATAAAATTTTACACAGAATTCTGCAGTGCTAATGCGATGCTGATATGTTGTTCGATTGCACGGCGTTGCACGGAGTGGGCGTCAACACGCGAATGTGCATGCAAATGTTTGATATGCAATAGGAATCCTGCTTGATTTGTGTGGGCATTGTTTTACGCTAATATTGCAGAAATCCTCTCAGCAATATTCAATAGTTACGGAAGTATTCTGTTGTTGTAAATGATTGTACGAGTTTCATAATAGTTGAAGAAAATATAGGTGAAGCTCCTATCTGATGCTGGGTCGCTTGACGCAATGGTCCTGAGACTATGATAATTGAGTTCGTCTAGCCATTGCCGCTATCTTCACGCTTGCGGCTTTTTGCGAATGCATACTACATCGCAAGCTCACCATCTAAGCGTCCCTCTACAATGAATAAAAACCGTTACTATTTACAAAATTTATCTAAAGATTTTGAAATATTTGAAATTCATATATATTGCATTTAAATATTTCTAATTAAAGAAATAGATAACGTAAAGAAATGATTTAAAGAATCAATACACAGCGAATTACTTAGGACACATTGAATTGTATCATATTAATTTTTAAAACGTCAACTATTATTGGATGTAATCTTGAGATCTGTGGCAAATGTGGAAGAGGCTTTGACCGTGCTGCCTGGCGGATATGTTTGACATTAGGATGAAATAAACATTGATGATTTGTTCTCTTGCCCGCTCCAACGGACCATCTAACATTTGTGTGAATTTATTTATTGGAAATATGGATTGTGAAAATACTGTTTTAAAGTTGACTAAATCTTTGCTCAGGGCGAAATCTCGAGAACGAAGTATTGAAGTAATAAATCGTCCTTCCTTTAAAGTAATCATGCTCTCGTGGTTAAAAGAAAATATGATTTTTTCTCGACTATATTGAATGAGTTGCATTACATAATTGGGCGAGCTGATGTATTCTATTGTTCGCAAAGATAGGATCATCCTCGTCGATATGACAAAGCGTTCCGTTTTATGAGTCATAACCATAAAACCTACATACCTAGATTGTTTCTTTATCCTTTTATTTATCCTTACTCTTTCTCAAAGTTTTGTTAATCAGGCTATTTAATAAACAAATCACCTGCCTATAGAGATGCAGATCAAGTTAACTAATCACCTATCAGTGGATAATCCATGAAAAATTAATTTAAGACTCTTTCTTATTTTAAGCAATTTTTTTATATTGAGTGTTCATTTGATTCTATTGACCATTTTAATGCCTAAATGAAATAAAAAGACTAAAATTATTAAAGAAAAAAAAAGTAGGAAGCTACCATTTGTTCTTGAATGAGCTGTTCAATGATTTGTTCAAAGATTAAGTAATGATTATACGATAGGAGTTTACACTAAATTAGTTTTGTTAGATATTTATATATAAATGAATCTTACCTCGTATATACATTTTCTATTCGCGTTTTAGTTGTTTCTAGATTGGCTCAGTTTCATATATTATTTAAAGTAAAATAACATCCAATTACTGTCAAACGGCTGTCAATCATTCTCAATTAGCAACATGAAATCCATATATAAAGTTAATATTTAACTAAACCTTCCAAAGATTATTATTCACAACAAATAAATATTTTGTATATATAGTAATTAAAAAGGACATTTTCGAGGAAAATAAGCATATGTTCGGATGACGTTTCCATTTCTATTCAACAAAAAAAGTAAGAACAAAATTTTCAGAGAAGGAAAAAAAAATTGTATGTGAAAAGCCTCTCGAAAGTCTATTTACGTACGTTCAGTATAAAATATCCACAGGAAGTTGGAGTCGGATGCTAACGGGAGCCACTGACAGGTGTATAGTCTCGCACGACACAGACTATCTAAACAGTCTTAATCATGCACGTGTGATTGAAACAGACTGTCCTTAATTAAAATGTTGCCTCACGGATAGATTTATTTACATAGCGTATATAATATAATGATATTCTAAAAACTTATTTATTTACAATT
The DNA here is from genome assembly GCF_018135715.1 of Danaus plexippus. Lineage (NCBI taxonomy): Eukaryota > Metazoa > Arthropoda > Insecta > Lepidoptera > Nymphalidae > Danaus > Danaus plexippus. The sequence goes on along the minus strand of NC_083548.1, from coordinate 3,112,844 downwards.
CCATTTTTAAAGGGATTTGGAAATTATGTTACACGCCATTTGAACAAATGTCGTGAAAAAAACCTAACCCTATACGAATAAATATATATGGATAAAAGGGAAATAGCTAGGCTGTATTTCACTTTGATTTTAAGAAAGCCTTCAGTCAGTAATTAATCTTTTATAAAACAATGCAATCAGCAGTAACTGGGTCTATTTTATTGCGTAGTCATTTGTATTTTATTTTTTGTATAGATTGCCACTTGCGGTTGCGTCAGTCCACCTATTTTTAATAGCGGGAAATAGTCCAAGCATAAATTGATACGCTTCCCATCGACAGATGTCTCCGGTCTACAGCAGTGAAAGCCACGTTCGAAATCATAATTCATATTCCGGACGTGTGGTTGTAAGGCTCACTTGTTCCCTGAATTATTTTCCTACTGTTTTATTCAATGTGTTATATTCCTAAAAGTGTAATTATTTTCTATAGGTTAGTAAATGCATGCATATTTCGATTTAATTCATAAATTTTCCTATATTTTCGTTGATTATTAAGTTTTTCTTGTTTTTGTTGAAATATAACATTTATAATTTAGACACTTTAAAAAAATATATTGATATTAATTGAGAGCAAATTTTCTTTCTTCTTAATTACATAGATCAGAAATGTTTTTTTTTTCACTATGTACAACGATTCGTTGAAATTTATAACGAATTTTTAAATAACAATCTAAAGTATTTGAAAATGAAATAAGGAAAATTAACGAAGTGGTCATATACAACTTTAAATAAACGAAGATATTTTTTTTAAATATTGAGTTCACGCCTCAGAGAAATGTAAATCGAGCGAGTAATGCAGAAAACGGGCAATGCTTGATTAAACATAGCAGCGAAACCAATGGACGTCTTAGAAGTTGCTTTTACTTTACCAATCAGTAAGTATGTAATAAATTAGGGTAAGTTGTAAATGTTTTAGATGCAAAAATATTTCTCATAACATGCATCTTTATTTCTAATATTGAGACATTTTTACTAGCTTCTGTGACTTTTCAAGTTACTTTAATATCTTTCGCCACTTATTTATTGGCGATAGGGATAACATGAGTTTAATATGATTTCACTCGTACACTTATACTTGGTAAATCGAATTTACTTTTGTTGTGTTTTGGATAGGAAACATTTTCTTAGAGATCTCTAGGCGCCAACCCTACAGTGTCTGTCCGGAGGCGACTACAATCGTAACTGTACATCAGCATTAGCGAGGTGTTTCTTTAACTTCGCGTCCCTAATGCTACAGCGCGACCGTCATCACTTACAGCTATCATTAACCAACCATTTAAACCTCTCGGAACTCCTAACAATGCAAGAAATTACTCAGTGTCCTGAATCACTAATGGAAGAACAGTTATTTTTGTATTTCACGATAGTCAATTCTAAATCGCAGTACCAATATACAGATTTGAATGTTGGTTTTCAACTCAATACAATTAAAACACGCAAGGTCGTGTTTCGCAATAAAGCACTATTTAATCAATATTGTTATACGAAAATGATAGCATAATATTAATTCCGTTGTAAAGGTATAATCATGTCGGTGTATACTTAAAAGTACATTAAAAGTTCAATTTCATTTTGTTTAAACTAAACCAACAGCGTGCGTGTAGTTTTTTAATATATAACATTACATTCTACGGAGATGTTCTTCCTTGTTTTCAATACACAATTACGTATTTACGATAAATTATGCGTTACACATCAGTTACGAACTTTTAGAACACCGTAACACTTAATATTAAATAGCCAATTTTATACTCTATCTAAACAATAAAAGGTTGTTTTTTCATCGTCATATTTTACGCTCTTAGGCCTATCTCGCTAGTGATGGGTGCTCATTTTCAGATTATTCCAAAAGATAGGTGGTGGCCGCATGCAAAATACTTCCCTCAGAGATATGAGGATCTCGTATATTATTTAGAGTATCGGTAGACGCCACACACGAAGCTACTGTACGGGAGATATTTCAACTTTAGATTTCTAGCATTGCTTTTATTTCTTCTAAGAGATTCTCCCATTAACATTCATGGATACATTTATTTGCGCTCAATTTACATAAACCTTTATTTGTATATACTTTGCATAGTTAATTTTTTATCACAATCTCAAATATTCAATTACGCAGGAATTCCTTAGCATATATTAAGCTATAAGATGCTTTCCTTGGATGCTTGAGTATCTCCAAATAAGTATTATAATTATATAACGAAAGTGCTTATAGGTTTAAAAGAATGTTATACCTTTAAACGGGATAAATTAATAATTAAAAAAAAACATCAGAATTAAGATGTCCATTACTTAGTACTTAATAGTTGTTTAGTACTTCACTAGATTTCTAAGAAACCAAGATTCTAAAGCTTAATTTAAGCTGTTATACAATATGATGAGTACAAATGTGTCTCTTTGTGTGTTCCTTTATGAATCGTGAGGCTCATTTAGTTATGACACATGATGTTTTTTCACTAAAAACGTTAGGATCGGAGACATGCCCAAATTGAGACGGGCCACCCGTGACCTCGGAAGTGGAAGCACCCGCACCCCGTCACGAGAACGCAATCAAAATCATCTTAATTATAACCGTGTCGATTATCATCTTAAAAATTCTACCTTAAAAGGTCTATAAAGAGTCTCTAAGTGTACGCAATTTATTCGAGATTACGCCCGCCCGCCGGAGTTATGTCACGACTTGCTTACTCTGCACAGACACTTCTGTTTAACTAAGGCTACCTACGGACTTTTTCGCATTATTTTATTCAAAGACTTATACTATATTCACTTTATATTTACGCACATCAAACTAATATATATGAAAGCAAATGAAATATGTTCGATATTCTTTTATTTTGTCAATAGGGACTTAATTATTTTGAATGTTATATGATATTAAATGTTTTCTAACGATTTAACCGTCTGCGTTAACCCTTAAGCGGATTAGTCGCACGTGCTCCGAGTTTCATAATCGTGTATTTACTTTTCTTTAGTTAAAATATATGGCTGTTTTGAAATCAGCTGTAAGAATAGGTCTCCGATGAATAAATACCGTCGGAGATCGTAAACTTGAACTGTCGTACTCGTTTCAAGTTAACGCAATAAAATAACCAATACATATTTCACTGATAATGTGTCATTTGTATAATTAATAACATAACTTACAAAAGGTTATATCAAATATTAATATGTTTTTATCTTTTATATTCTCTGTGCAGGTAAAAAACGATAATTGGACTTCATTATACATATGCAAATCCCCTGTTTATGAGTTATTTGTATCATAAAATATAAAATCCTTTTCCGTAACACGAATAAGCGGTTATGCTGAATTAGTTTCACTATAGTATTCATGCATTCAACATGTAAAACTAGCTTCGGAAACATCACGCTATCATTTATAAAGCTAACCAGCTTCTGCCGACACGATATTGCTCTATATGTTGCTATAATCGAGTGCTTAGTCTTGATGTTTACACAATATTATAAACCTACACAACTTTGCTGCATTTTTATGGCTACTCTTTTAAACTATGCTCACAAACACACATCTTTGAATCTATTTGAATGTGAAAGAGTTTCTGTTAATAGAAAATAAATAATTTGCACTATGGTGAAATTTTAAATCTTTGTATGTCGCGATAAATTAATTTAGAGTTATGTTTTGAATGTTGCATACAATTTTATGTCTTGTTGTTGTTTGTAACCGAAATAAATGGTTTGAACAGATCGAACTATATTTGATTGGGCGTATTTGATATAAAAATAAAATCATTAATATGTCGTTTTAGACATAAAATAGATTCTTCACGTCTGATATATCCGTACATAGTTTATTATTTATAAATCATTTATTCCCCATGATATTATAACTGTCAAAACAGAACTATCAACGGCCTTAACTATTAGCATATCACGTTTACCATTTATAGTAATAACAATATTAAAACTATCCGACCGCTGTACACACCGGGAGCGGCTGTGATTGCGGCCCGCTACAGATAAGGTAAATAGCTCATACAATTGTTGGAATGGGAGGCTCAGCTTTTGTTAAGGAAATGCTGTCTAATGGGTAGCCGCTGGCCAGACTTACATGGTGTCGACTGTTAGATACCAAAACGGTTTGAAGCGAATTACGTTTAATTTAAACCTTAGGTACGTTTAAGTTTTTAAACCTTTATCTTAAAGGATAACATAAACGAGATTTAGATTTTTATATACTTAATAAGAGTTAATGTTTTTTCGAATCGTATTTATCCAACATCAAAATAAACATGTGCATGCAAAACTTTAAGAATAACGCAACGTTAAGCGCTTTATAAATTATTCGCCTAATAAAATTAGCATAGAAATCTATCTAAATTGGTCGTTTGTAATTACCCTACTGCGTCTGTATAAAGCTATTATCGATTGTGGAACCGCGCCTGTGGCGTGTTGGATGCATATTAAAAATAACTTTCAGTGAATTACCTTATTAATGCTAAATATATTTGATAACAGTCAATCACAGCGACGATAACCATATCTTAAATCCAGTTCTAGCGCATGTTTTATGTGCACTTAAATGTTACTTGATAATTTTTTATTTACTTCTTAGATATAAAACCTGCATGGATTGAATAAACATTAAATTAATAAATTTATTTATATATATATATATATATTTTTTAAATCATCGATTGATAATATTTTCACGAGTATGAAATTTATATAGTTTCGGTTTTAATTTAATCATCTATTGTTATACTATTAATATATTAATTTCAAAAACTGGTTACCACAGTAAGCCAATACAAATTAGTCTGGCAATTTAATAACATAAATAGAATGAACAATGAGGGAGTTAAAAAAAAAAATCAAAGCTTTACGTACCTACCTGTTAATTTTAAATATAAACAGTTGCATTACACATGATGGGATATAGCTATAAAATTTTTTGTTGCAAAGCAACAAAGCATCATAATCTCCGATCGGCATACCATTAAAATGTATAACGTAAGGGGGTCAGCTCGCGTCACGATCTTGACCATGGACCGTTTTGGATGCACTTGTATCGCCATAAAACTGTCACTGATAACCAAAACTGTGTGCTAATGTTACATGAGTTCCACCACCATGCTAGCTTCTAGGAGCAGTCAAGTGATATGTACCGATGAACAAACATGACAAAAAAATAATATTTTTAGTATGAATCTTTTTATCTAATTCTGTGATAAGACTTCAAAAATCAGTGCTAATTTTCTTCATGTTAAATTTATAATGTTTCATATTCCATTACGTGGTTGATATCAGTAGCTGGTATTAATGTGTATTTATTTCTAAACTTTAACAAGGTAAACAATAAATTTGTGAACAGAATTAAAGTCCTTACAAATCTGGCATCACACATGCTCTCTCACGATTGTCGTCACAGAGATAAGAACAATATTAGGTACACTGGAACAGCTATCTAGATTCACGAGTGCTATAATTCCTACAATAAACATTATCGATTCCTCTAGGCTTTATGTGGCTTTGAATAATTAATTAAATTACAAAAAAAATACCAATATTTCAATACAGAATATGTTTTTGATACATAATAATAATAGAATATAAAAAACTATTTTAACTACAAAGAAAATGTGTCTAAAAGTAAAATTTTACGAATAATTATAACACAAATTTTAAATAAGACGAATTATTATATGAATACCCTGACTTAAATACTGCACTTAATTTTGTACCCTTTTTTAAAATCTTCTATTTCTCTACCAACATCTGTAAGAATTCTCATGTATAACAAATGACAAATATTTATCGTAAATCTCTAAACAAACTCAATAATTTCGATCCTCAGCAAATTTTGTCTAAAATATGACATTGTCTATCAGGATATAAATCCATAGCTAAGTTTATATAAAAGAAATATATCAAAACGTTAGTTTTTAAATTAAGTGAAACTAGAGCACACCCAAAAATACGAAATATACTACTTTAGTGGGATTACATATGGCTATTGTAAAGTTTTACCTAATGGTAAGATACGAGAAATTTATAAGTCAATGTTGTTCTGTACCAATTGCTCGCAGGTGCAATCGAATCTACAAGGTGAGTGAAGCTTGAATGATATAAACACGGTCTCTAAACATTAAAACCGAGTAAACACAAAACGAATAATATAGTCATTATACCATAAATAATATTTAACTATATGTAAATTCACACCTATTAAAATGACACTACATTCAAAGTTTCATTAAGACGGACGCACAATCGCGATGGTCTGTGTAATAAATTCATAAGTGCAGATAAAATAATATACCAAATGATCACAATATTTTATTGCTTTTAATTACAACCTGCTGTAATCCGTCCGTTCATTATAATTACATATAACAAACCGTAGAAACTTGTCTTGCGAAATAATTTTATTTTGCAACACTTAAATCTGTATTATTTATTATTATATCTGAAGGCAGGATATTAGATGGAAAATACTTGTTAATAGATGATTAACAACTTATATGAGGTATTAATGGATGTGACTGTAAATAAAAATAAGAAGTTATTAAAATTGAAGTGGTTTTAATTAATGTTCCCCTTTCTATAATGTGTAGGAGTGATGAGAATTAACCGCGTGTTCTTATTGAAAGGGTACGGAAAGGCTTTGCATTTTACTATTAAGTTTTCTAATTGGTATAGGTAAATGAATGGATATAATCTTCAAACTATAGGATACTATACTGTTTTATGGATTAAATTCAAAGAAAATGTAAGGAAAAAACGACGAATAAAGCATTTTTGATTAGTGGAAACCATGAAATTAAGAGTGATATATATAGTTAATTGAAATGAAAAGTGACTTTGGCAAATAAAATAATAAAAAAAATATTGTATATTAACAAATTAGTAATAATAAAAAAAAAAACTCTATCAAACAATTTGAAAACAACACATTTTGTATATTAACAAAAAAAAAACCTTTAATACTCTTTGAAGGCAATACTTTGAAAAATTATAAAATATAGAATATTTTTCAAAAATCCTTCCACAGACTTAGATCAAATCTTTTAAGGATACCAAAGGTATATGTAAAAAAATTCCATACTTTATTTGACATTGAATTAAGCTAAGTTTAAAGTTGAAGAATTAAATTGTTTAGTGTTTCTATTTCATGTATATAAAGCTTTTTCAGATTTCTTAGTAAAGATTTGCTATAATTAATTATTTGATAGTTATTATTTAATGAAACAGATAATATAACAGAGACGAAAAATAATATTACTAAATAAAATGTTGTGACTTTCGTAAATTATGCTTATTGTTTAAAATATTATGATCATGATATATTATTTATTGAGCTCTAATTATGATATAAACATTTTTATTTATTGTAAAACTATGGAAAAAGTTATATCTATGGAGTAGACATTATTATTTTATATATATATATATATATAATAAAAAAAGTGACAAACAATTAAATATACTCGTAATATATAGTAATAAACCAGATGTATCAATGATGCGTCTATTAGAAGACTGAATAAAGAAATTTTACCACCGGCGCATCTCTGTTGCGCACCTCGATATGAAGCGTCCGGTTTCTATGACCACCTATATAGTTCCATGGTTATAATCTGGCTAAAGAATACGTGTCGCGATAGAACAGAAATATAGTAGAATAATTGAGTGAAGTGAATCACTGAAACACGAACCTAACCAGAATCAACGCTGTAGTTTGTTGAAAGACTGCTGTCAAATCGCCGTATGTCTTAATTAAGATGTTGCCTTAAAAATATTAAATTCTCTCACATTTCTATCAAGGCCTTTAAGCGTAAAACTTCTTAGAAAAAAATCTCCTGCCATAGGACTATGATTGAAATTATTTCTAACAAATATTTAATTTCAAATAATTCTTTATAAAATCAACATAAATACAGCTTTACAATCCCGTTTATATCTTATATAAAAAGTATATATATAAAGATTTATGATTTCCTGTGCAGTAACATTGAAACGTGATCAGATATGTAAAAATTGCTTGTAGTTTTATTGCTTTTGTTAGAAGCAATGTTGGATATAATTTTTTGAAATGCATTTTTTGTCGTACTTCATATTGATGTTGTCAATTTTCTTTCAATTCATACAAAGTAACGTGATCGGTGAGTTTTTAATTTAAACAATTTTTATATAAAAATAATAATTATTATCTTTGGTTGAATAAAGTTGATTGGGAATACGAAATTATTTCTTAAGGTTCTTTTTAAGAGTGTTTTTTTTTTAAATTAAAGGTAAAAACAACGTCGACTTAATAGCAAACAATATTGATACGCTTATAAAACCTTTAAGAAAAATATACGGTAAGTAGTACCTACTGCTGAAAAATATGTTGCGTAGTTTATTTAACGTGTACTATTAATATCCCTAAAATTGCGTCCAATCAAAGAAAACATATACTAGTCTTTATTTTTAACAAAAGATTTTTTCTTTATTTATTTCATTATAAAAAAACAAAAGCGTAGACTTGTTTTAGTTAATTGTTTTACGTAATCCTTACTTGTACATGACTTCAATAAAAAATTGCGAGGAGCGTATAAATTTTTTACGCATTGATGTGAAATATGAATCAGAGTACTCTGATAGGCGTAGTATGATAATTAAGATTCTAAAGCGCAGTTTGTATCCATGCCACATGTTGCAGATTAAACATACGGTGAGGTATTAACTACTTTTATTTCTAAACGTGGTAAAATTTTCCCAGGTCTATTCCCAAATCGGGAGTTTGAAATGCAATTTGATTTCGAACAAGTGAACTACGATGGATCCAGAGGGACCAATAACAAACATAAGACACATTCGATAAGTTCGTTATTACAATTTTTAAAATACTTTACCTTTTTGTATTGCGTGATATTACTATTAATACCTATGTACGGAACTCTAAATTTAAAATCCTGAAAACTGTAGGATAACATTAACTACTGCAGGATTGAAATTTGTTTATGGTAGTTCGCTTTAAGCTACCGACACTTATTGATCGCCTTTCCGTCTTTATTACGTATCTTTTTGCTGATTTTCTGTTAGAGTGTGATGAAAAATTAATCTAAACAAAAGATGATCTTCAAGTGAAAATAAAACAACCTTATCATTTATATTACGATTATTTTTCACATATAATTTTATTATTTTTTTTGTAAACTCCAAGGGCATTGATATTTTTAGTGATTTAAAATTTATTTTTATGCTCTTATACAGAGCAATATATAATTTGATTTGTTAATTGACTAGCTGCTAGTATTATAAAAATTGATTAAGTTATTGCTTACATTCGACCTATTTAATTGTAGCATAATTTAAATATATTTAATTTATATGCAAATTAAACATTTATATATCACATGTTATTAATATATGATTGTATTAAATTGGTTTTCAAATACTATTATATGATGAATGTATGAGTTAACTCGTTAATTTAATAATTTATTAAGGATGGAAGCTCTTTTTTTTGTAATAAAACCATTAAATACATTCGTTAATAATGTGTTAATGACGTATGCATTTATTTTTTCAGTGAGGACTAAAAATGTTTCTGAAGGTGAGTACGGTAGTTTTTCATTGCCATGTATATTATTTATATCGTACAATAAAATTAACTTCTCACATATAATATATAGTAGTTTATATTATATAGACTTTTTTGAGTAAAAGGATTGATATATGAAAGAATATTGTAGTAAAAAAAATTATGTGACATAGTAATGTCAGCATTTGTAGTGCATTGAAACAAAAAGTTGGATGTCAAACAATCAAACAAAACGGTCTACAGAATTCAATGCATGGACATTTAATAATAGTTTATTATTTTTAAAAAAATTGAACAAACGAGAATCTAATTTATTTTGTGTTTTATATAGCTGCCATGACTCCTGAATCAAACGCCTTAACAACTGAAGGTAGGTTGATTAAGAATATACACACGAAAATTTTTTTTTAATATACCCTCCACAAAACTATAACAGAGCAGAGCAAAAGAGCTTAAACTAAGTGCTGTTCCTATGTTCAAAAGCCTGCCTCTATTAGACAGATCAAAAAAAACAAAACTAAATATTTCAGATTTTTTTTTTTTAATGAATGTTTCAATTCCTTTTTTAGTCGTATGAGATAATGAATATTATATTTTGTTGAAGATCCAGGAAAAAAAATTGTCCGTATGGATGACCTAAAGAAGGCTTTGGAAGAATATGAGAAAAAGCATTCTCAAAGTAAGTACTAATGCACTGTGAAATCTCTAATAGGTTATAATGTCAATTTTGCGATTTTATAAATTATAAATTGACCATATTTTTATAACTGTTAATGATTTAGTATGAACACGTACGGAGTAATAGTTAAAGAAATAAAATATTTTTGTGCAATACGTGGTCTGTGACCAGTTTAAAATATGACAAATGGAATATTAGACGCACATATACTAAATTTCTCTCTGCATACATACGTCATATCACTTATTCTTTATAAACAAAACAATTAAAAAATACTTGGTAAAGACATATACATTTCCTATTTAATGTTTGTAAAAAAAAAACATGCAAATCGTTAATCAAATTTTTGTCTCATTCAATTTAAATTTCAGTTGATTGCAATACAAAGGCGCCGACAGTCGAGTCTTTCTCGATGTCAAGCATTAAAGATAATCCTTCGCTATCGGACGTGCTGCGATTAATTAAAAAGGGTAACACTAATTAATAAATCGGACAGCTTTTTAAGAGAACGTGTTATTATTTTTAATTGATTTTCAGGTGCGGTATTACAGAACTTTACACCGAAGCCTGACGAAGGAGGTTTCAGTTGGGTCAAAATAAAAGTTCCAACTGTATAAATATGACCTATGCTGGTATATAATTTAAAAAAAAACTACTTTATATACCTAGTTCTATCATGTTATAATATATTTACATATGCCTGAATATTTATTTATTTAAAAAGTGAGTTTATTTTTTATTTTATTTACTTTTATACCACGAATAAAATGTTAGAATTTAATTGTTTCCAATATTTTACAGACACTGCCCATTAGGCTAACACTCAGTTTAGTTCAAGGGTTCAAGCGTTGTAATCGTCAAGGTCTCGACATAACTTATGGTTTAAATACTCTCAGTGGAGATCAAAATTTTATGCCCAGTGGTCAAACTATTATTTTATTGCAGACAAAAGACTAGACACGACAAAATCGTCGCATGTTTAGCTGCAATGTTTATGAAATCAATTTACACATTAGTTAGTAGTAAGAATTGTGTATTTTAAAAATGAATGTCATTTAATAACCTTCATATTCACATATAATTAAAAATTATTTTCCATATATTATACTAACGAAAGTATCGTTTGTCTGCAGTCTGTAGTTTCACAATTGCAATTATTTACTACGTTTGGCCTCAATAACTTTAATGTTACAACTATTTTCGATGCACGCACATACCTATAGTAGCGTGATTAAGATGTCCGCTTCAATATTTAATTATCATTGGGATTTAAGGCCGCTGCTAAATTTGATATAATCAATGTTACTTCAACATAATTCTATACTGCGGTGAGTAGAACGAACGAATGCTCCATAATGTATTATGACACACTCATCTATATTTTACATAAAAAGGTTAATGAGAGGTATAAAATTTTGTTAATAATCATTTTAAACATGTTATGATTAATTCTAATAAATATTAATTACTTTCGTTAACAAGACCAACTAAGTGTAAGTGCTGGTTAGTAATGAACACTACAAATCGTCTTTTCGTCTCGACAATTTTGAGTTAATAGAATATCGTACTAACTATATTAAGGCGCTTTCCATTATTTCTTTTGGTTATGTCTGGTGCCAGAGAAATTGACGTTCACATCTTTACAGTACACTATTTTTAATCTCGTTCAATGCTATAAAACACTTGATATGTACAAATAATCTATTTAATTATTCCAATTAAATTATTCATCATTTAACATCGAGTGTAGTGATTTTATGCGCCGACGAATGCTTCAAATGGGCTCCAGTGACCTCTAACAGAGATCTTTATCTAAGTAGCAGGCCGAATAGCTAACGTTGCAATTATATTATCCTTTGTGAGGAACACCAAGCCCCTTGACAATTATACTGTAAAAGACATCTTACATTCTAGATCGTGCTGAATAAATTAGTTGTGTGTGAGACTCTTTGTGAACCATGTTTGTTAAAGGAAAACTATAACCGCTTGTTTAACGAAATAGATTATGAATTGATGCGGTTTTCATAACAAAACCTTAGTGGATATAATTTTTGACAACCCAAATAATTTGAAACTTAAAACTGATCTGAATTGGTGATTTAGCAGGACGCGAGATAAGAATAATGATGAATGTTTTTAAGAATTAATTAATTTTTTTTCTTTCAGTTTCGTTTACTCCTTTCCTCCTCCTCCTCCTTTCGTTTTGTCATCATTTTGAAGATTTCTAATATTAATCAAGTATCGAGTATTTTATGAAACTTAGAGACAGCAAAAATTTTATTGTTTCAAATATTTTCAGTCCTAATTATTCCCGGTACTATAAAGTCCAAGTTAAAGTTAAGTATATCAATCGGAAAGTCATTAAATATTTAAGAAGGACAATGCTTAAAATGTCCCATTGATTTACGTATATATGTATAATTAATGCACTTATACATTCAATTATAAACGTATTCTGTATAAACGGCTATATACACTGTTTAGAACATAATTACCTTACGTATAAAAAACAGATGAATTTTAATTGCTTTCACAGCGTGTGGTTATATTAGATGTACCCAATTTATATTGTAATCATGTTGTTTGACAGTCATGACCATTGAGTGTTTCGGTGTTCTTTTGATAATGACAAACAATTTGAAAATATATATTCATTTTTAATCTTTCTTATATGATAGAAGAAGCAAACGAGCAGACGGACTACCTGGTAGGAAGTTGTGGGCCCTTCAGACTCGTTCGCAACGGGCTGGTCTCAGCTTTCTCCCACTCGATGTCGCAGTCAATGGCTATCAGCAATATACATTACAAAATAAAAGTTAAGTAGTGAGCGTCGCTCATGGACATCAGCAACAAAAGGGGTGCTGCGGATGCGTTGCTGACCTTAAATACTGACCTGTATTGCGTATAAATATTCTATTATATTATATAAGATTCTATTCTATCCTATTATATAAGACGCAAAAGAAAACTCACACTTCAATCGCTAAATACGGACTAAGCGAGATATGTTACAGGTGCCATAAATTTAATAGCTTATCCAAAAAAATATTAATATTACATTTTGATATGATTCTTAATTATTAAATGTGGAAAGGTAATATATTCTTTTTATTTTTTCCGCTTTCGAAATTAATACTAAACTGATGAGATAAAACGCAGTGTTTGTTAATATAAACATCGATAGAATTTTTGCGTTAAAGAGATTATAATGATATAAATGTGAATTATATAATTAATATTAATAAAAAAACTAAACAGTCTACACAATAGTTGAAAGTGAGTTGATTTAACGCAGTCACTGTCAGCCTTGTCTTGATAAAGGTATTTATACTACTATCTCTGAACCGATCTATTTCATACGGACTTAAATACTTGTGCCGAGAGTTGTGTAATAGACGCAAATTAGGTTTTTTATAACCTCTATTTATAATGTTTTGTTATAATACGATCTCTCATATTTTTTTGTCGTTCGCCTTGTTAGGTAATGTCCAATATTATATTTCTGAATTTTGTTCAGATAATAATAATTGTGAATGAAATATCTCTCGACCCTTGCGATACCCTACAGCAATAATATCGGGAGCCCCTATGAACTTTAACATTTATAGCCTCTGATAACCTAACTTTCACCGTAAACGGCCAATTTAAAGATGCCTGCCGAACGGCCAGTGTCTCAAGTTAAACTATCTCAATTAGTGCCCAGATGGATGACCCCGCAATTTTGTCAGGTTTTATCGTGATTGCACGCGTTATTAGGTTAAGTGTAGGGTCGGACATAATATGAGGAAAATTGTAACATCCGCCGTGTGAGTAGTTCAATGCTATCTGAGATTTTCTTAGAAGTAAATCCGTATGCTTTTTATTCGAATAGCAAAACTAAAAATTAATGCAATTGAAAGTTTTATAATGTTTGTTTTGTAGAGATATATTTTCTTATCATTGAAGTAGTCTTTGTTTAGATTCCATCATAAATTGTTCAGCAGTTCGACGGCATCGCATTTGTTAACTGTTTTATAATGTTATCCTAAACAATATTTCTAACTAAGGTAATTCAAGTATGGTTTTGTGCAAAATAGTAAGCACGTAATGAAGGTATATATTGAGCAAAAATTCAAATGTATTCAAGTAGTATCTGAAAATTTTACAATGATTATATTCATACTAATTAATTGTTTGCAATAAATATATAAAGAATGTTCATTAGAATTAAACTTTGTAGTATTTCTTGAACAGTCCTTTTTATTTTTACTTATTTTTAAATGCATGTTTAATCATTTCAAACCACTTCATTCTAATTGACAAGACGGAACATTTCTGATAAGCGTAAGAGAAAAGGCCTTGTAAATTAACGTCGCTCGATTGCAACCTATTATTAAGAATAGTTCGTCCGATATATCTAAATCTTTGTTATAATTTAGTGGTTGTATTAAATCATAGTATCAAGATCGATCGGTCGGTGTACAGGGCAAGCGTGCCAGTAGCCGCGCCTACTCGTCGCACGCGCTGTTGCAATACTAACCTATTTTTCGTTACTTAATAGGTTAGATTGTAACTATGAAGATAAATGTCTTTGGATACTAAAATCTGTTAGCAAATGCTAATATTCTTTGTTATGTACTTATTATTTACTTTTAAGAATTTATATAATATTTGGCAAGATTGCGTTCACCGAAATAAAATTTTATTATAGTGGTATGTACTATGTATTAAACAAAAATTTTTTTTCAAGAAAGAGAGGACATGAAACTAAGAAAAACACTAATCTTATTACTAAATTATATTTGAAGTAATTAATGTTGTAGAAGTCAAAACAAAAGATCTAAAGTTGCTACATAGTATGGGATTCGTCACTTCAAATCCCTTTTTGAGCAAATTCAATTAATTAACAAATCAAAACTATACTAAAATAAAGTACTAAAGTTCGCGAACAGCGCAGTAATTCAATATCATAAATAGTCTGAGTAGAAAATAAGTCTTATTTTAATTGAACGTGTTAATATGATTAAATATAACAATGTAAATATTGTAATAAAATTTGATACATACTTAATTTTTAATTAATTTTAATTTTCTTATATCAACTTAGCTCGCGATAGCCATTCTGGTGCCAGTCATTCACTGCTCTGGCGACTTAAATACTGCAAACTAAAATAGACCAAGCTTCGTCGCAACTTACAAGCTAAATTCGTATGATACAATTTAAATATTTCACTATCGTATGCAACTTTTACCGACGATATGTCACGTTTATGAAATTAGCATAAAATTTTCAATAATGAAATAATTAAAACCAATTACGTTTTAAAGTCACTTAAAACGAGCTAAAGATTAAATTACAGAGGGCAGTTCTCGTCAGCTTTGTAACCCTCTGTGGTGCTTTCATTTCCATTAACCTTGCACGAGATTACAAATGTTTAAAAGTCAAGTCATTACAACCAAATAATTCTCAGTGTTTATATTTGGTCATTTTTATTTTAATTTGTCTGCGGTATTGCGGGTAGTTATAAAAGTGCAATTAAAGTGCATATTACGTGTCTACAGCTAGGTAAGTTATTTCGCAAGGTCAGTCAAATTAATGTTAATTTTTGTAATAGGAATAAGCAATATATTGTTACTAACATAACTTTTTAACATTCTAATAAAAAATAGTATAAATAGCGCTCTTAATTAAATGTAAAATACTTGGTGTGTTAACAAAATTTTCATTAAATAAATACTATATGAAAACTGTAAACATGCTTTGTATAAATCGCTGTTAAAATCTAGGTGAAAAGTCATTAAAAAATGGGAAAGTGACATAGCAACAAACAAGTAACCTCGTAATTTGCATAAAAGTTGAAATTAAAATCTACAATTTTTATGATTATTAATACGTTAAAAGCTCTCATAAGTTATTTCCTTTATTCGCCTTATTTCAGATTAAGTATGCATACAGGGTCATGTTACAGCTTTAGAAAATGTGATTCTATGCTATATGGAATAAAGTCCATATTTAAACATGTAACAACAAGAGGTCACTAATTATGCCAATGGCATGTTTTATTACCGTCCGTACGTATTTATGTTTTTATTTAAAGGACACACATAATCGACAACTGATCTATTGTCTAATAAAAAAGTCGTAACCACTTATAACATTTTTGCCTTCATTGTACAACATTGCAACCATCGAACCGATTGGACAGTGCAGACAAAAGACTATTTACTCATCGGAAAAATTATTTCTGATCCATAATATTTAAAACTTGGTTTAAATTTGATAAAGTTTATAACTTAGTTTATTAAAACAGAAAGATGAATTCATCGTGTTAATGGATTTTAAGAGGAAAAATTCATTAAATTTTGTTTTTAATCTGTCCTTAACATTGTGGAGAACAATCAAGCATTGAGTTTCTGCTTATGTGTAAATAATATAATAATTAAATATAATCAAACCTATGAAAGTACATAGTGTCTAATGTTTGCTCTAGCGAATATTAAAGGTGGGGCACAATCGCAAGATTGTTTATCTGCCTCTCGTTTTCACTACTCGTGAACGGCCGACATCTTAAGGTCACAGCAAAATTAAAAGTGTTTTAGTATCTGATAACAGAGGTTTATTATGATTTATAAAACGCAAAGCTTCCTACCCGCTGCTGTGATTTAAATTAAACTTTTACTCAGCTACCATTTCATTTTTACGTCGCGAAAGTTTCTAGATCATTTATTTTAATTTGACTTTAATAGCTTCGCCAAATAAATAAAAACGTATAGAATAAATAGCAGCTTTTATTTAGACAAAAAACAATTATACGTCTGTAAATAATGTAAAAAGAATATGAAAGAAATTTCATTTAATGAATACTGCTTGCATTTACATTACAGATTTTTTCCTTTTATCAAAGTGTAAATGGTAAGAACATTTCGTCTACACTGAGAATTTACTGATTAAGACGTTAAGATTTACTAGAATTCTCTTATAAACTACCCTGTTATAAAGCCTAAAAATCTTAAACTCACTAAAAATCTTAATTTTATAAGAATGTCACTATACATTATTAAAGTATTCGTGACTTTTACTCTATGACTATTGTCATAAAAAATGATGTCTATTCACATATAAACGAGACAGTTGGATAAAGGAAAGTAGGCTTTGGTTTGAAGATGATATGACGTTAAGGTAGCCAAGGACCTCCATGTCACCATAAATTGGAAAAGAGAAAATTACAATAAAATTATCAATAATTCTATTGTTAGCCCATTAGAATACTTTTGCAAGTTGCATATCATTCTAAATGAACCGTAACTTTAAATAAAAATTACAAAACTTTTTCATTAAAATACCTCTACATTATTTACATAACAAAAGTCATATAGATCTATATCGTTAAATAGTTTTCTAAACACATTATCTCTAAATGATTACGTAAGAGTATCATAAACGAGATGCGCCTGCGCATATCACGTTGTATCAACATTGCGCACGCGTATGATTCTCACGAACGCGATGAAAGGCAATTAACTAACTGTCTTACATCTCCACGAGCTTTGGTTTACTTTGATTGTACAGTAGTTAAGCGGTTATTTAAAACAACGTGTACACTAAAATCTAATAATTATTTTAGCTAAATTAAACACGTTATTAATAATAATAAAGGACATTCATTTAAATGAAACTAATATTTTTCGGATATACTACACGTGCTTTATTTTTGGTTAAAACTACATAGTCTTAGATCTCATTGTTAAGGATATTGTACTTCATTAAGGTTAATTAATAAAATGTGGACCCTTAAATCCTGTAATCATAGAATCATGTTATTTAACTAAAATAAGCTGTTTTGATTATAATGAAATACTTTTGTGATGATAATATAAGCAATTCCATTGCCTAATTTTATATAAAAAAAATACAAGTTGATGACAAAAAATATATATTCTATTAGTTTGTAAGTAACAAGGACGATATGTATTAGAAGATAAAAAAAATCTTATGAAAATTATACAAACATTTAATACAAAGCAGTTTTTGCGTAGGGCCTCGTTTGATAATGTTTTTTTTTATTTATACAACAATCCGGGATAGACAAAAAGTAGCATTGTAGCAATGGGAAGTAATCAAATAAAATTATATAGTATAATTAACTATTAAATGTATCAAAATTTTATTGTTAAAGTCATAAACGTATAAGAGCTGTAACTATTATCTCTGGGATCTTAACTCGAAACCAAACAGAAAAAGTAAGTTAATAAAGTAATATTAATAACGAAAGTTCATGTTTTCAGTCAAGGCTTAATCGATTGTTTAAACAATTTTCACGGATACCGAATTGCATTTACAGAAAAAAGGTAATACAGAAACAATAAAACGCTTAATGCATGTTTAATGTAACTCAATCATTCCAACGGCCTTGGGGTCCTTGTGCAGATTTAATTCCGGAACGGTTTCTTACTTAGAATTATAACTCCTACACTACAAAAGTATAAATCTCAGAATATGGTTAGTAAGATGATATCATGCTCTTCGACCATGTATGACGCGAAATGAGTCGGTTTAGTCGTAAAGTCTCCGCTGTTTAGTGGATGAAATTAAAATAAGACATCGATGTTTCATGCGATTACTTGAGATGGCTTAGTTTTTTTTAAGTTTCTAAGGTTATTTTGTGCATGTAAATTAAAATTGCCTTTTTGCAGCGTCAAAATATATAACAGGTGACTTGAAAATTATATACTCTCTGAATTGATATTAATTGATTTCATTTTTTTTGTATTAATATTTCTCTGTGTTGTTCGGAAGTATTTCTGGTTATTTATTTACTACATTTCCTGATAAATGACAAGACAATCAATCAACACCCTGTATTTGAAAAAAGATTATTTTATAAAATACCGATAAAAAATAAAAAACCTTAAACTTCCACTCTTAACATGAATACCCCATGTGGTACCACTGGGAACATTACTCATAATGAAGGAGTATCATAAAAAATGTCATCCATCTTATTCTATCTAAATAAGAATATGCACCACATTTATTTTATTGAAAATATATTCTTCATACAAAAATGACCGCCTAACAGCTTTTGTAAATCTTAAAATGTTTTGGTACCGGTATAAACTAATAGCTTTATTTTTTCTGCAATGTGAAGTCAGTTGCAAAATAGTTACGTGCTAAAGAGTAATTATCGGCCATCGCCTTCCGTGTACGACATCAACAATAAAATATATATCGAATCGAAAAACGATCAGATCTAGATATCGGTCAGAATTTTTTATTGCATGAACACGCAATTTAAGATCAGCCTCGCACCCCGTTTCCACATGGCCGAGAACCGTAAGGAAGTCGTTGCGTCAGAGATCCAATTCAATTATACCATTTTATCATGAGAGGTTTCACTTTACACTCCGTCGTCTGAATGCATACAATATGAGTGTCACTTGCATAACTCATTTTGCAGAACGGAACGAAATGAGATTTGCCTCTGTTACAATTTTGTGTAGGTACATGAAGAAAGTTATTTAACTGTCACAATGCGATTACGAAAATAAAAATACTTATACATTCAAAACGATTTAATAAGTAAAATTTATTATTATTTGTATATCATGTAAATAGATTTGTTACACAATTTACGTTACTGATAAACTACGTGGAAATTGATTATTTTTATATAATTATTAAAATTTCACCAAAAGTTCTAAATATATTAGTTTCGATTATGACAGGGCTCAAATTTATTTGGTTACATGTTATACAGTGATCGGTTGCAACACCCTTGACTTGGTAGTAATTACAATTGATGGCTATTGTATCCAAAATTCTTGGATGCTTGACCTTGCGACACGTTTTTTGACCATTACTATTGATGTGAAATGAATACCTATCGACTCACAGACCTATACAAAAAACTGGTACAAATTTAATTAGTTTTGTGTAATGAGGTTAAATTTTTGGGTTCAAGCAAAACATTATAATCTTTCCTCATAACAGAGTTTATTTTTGAAGTCTTTAATCGTTTTTTAATTCAAGTCTTATTGCGTAAATAAACGAAAATTAATAAGTAAATAAGCCATGACTTTTAAGAAAAAAAAATGAATTATGTAATACTCAAACATAAATAAATAAAAAAAAAAGTTTACTTTGAAAAAAATATATATCTCTGATACAAAGAAAAAGGTGTTGTTAATATAAAAGCCACATGGATTTTATCGAACAATAAAATAAAGAAAAAAGGTTGTTATAGTGGATTTCCCGACATTCACCAAATGTTATATGTTTTTTCCCATGATGTACGGGGTTTTACCGTTTGTGAAAGCTGTACAAAATATATGTGAGGGTTTTCGTTCCCTTCATAGGAAAACATTTTAAACGGCATTGTACGGAAAGTATTAAGAACTATTTAATTGTCCATTGTTCGATGTTAGAGAATTTAATTCATTCATGTAGGTCAAAGGAGATCTTGTTAAAACTTTTATGTTAGAATAATAATTATAGTAATGATTTTTATTTTTGTTAAGATATTTTGGCCTATTAGTCTGGCTTAAAGTCTATATTTTTAAGGCATTATCTTATGTTAAAGCATAAATAAACATGTTTTACATTTTACAGATTTTTATGGGTATTATATTTTATGTATCGCGATTTGTAATTGTGAATTGAATTAATAGGAGACAGTAATTTTATCTAGAAAACATTTATGTATACGAACGTAGCTGATTAGTATACGATTAACCATATATATAATTATAAAATTGCTTTTATTTTAAGAATATACTATTATAACAAAAAAAAGAAAAAAACTATTTGTACAATAAAACAGAATGTCATTTATGTTGATCTTTTCACAACTTGAGACTAAATTGTAACTTTTTCTATTATTGTTGACAAGGACATGTTACAGAGGCTCTTTAAGTATGTCCCACATATAATATTTGTCAGACTTAAATAACTTACACGGACCTTGTATAATGATATTTTATACAAATCCGTCAATGTTGTCATCTTAGAGGCCGACACTACCGGAAAATAATGTAATAAATATCGTACTTATAGTGATGTAATCATGGATTAATTACCTTTATGTTAAATTTGATTATTAAAGATAGATAAGAAGAGGTTTAATTATTAATTTGATTGCGAGTAACGGAACCGATATATTTAAAAGTAATCGCTTTTCGTCTCTCCGCTTACAAACCGGCTAGTTATAGTTTTTCTTTTCAAGGAATGTTACTATTAATTTATTATTATATATTGCAGTAAATAGTTTATTTATATATTTTTTTTAATTTATAGATCACCTAGATGTTTTAGCGGAAATTTTATTTACGTAAAACAAAAATTTGTTATAGAAGCTTCCTTTAATTAAACTATCGCACATCCTTTCAGCATGATGAAATAAGCTTTTTTTAAGTTAGTTTTTATAAATAGCTCATGTCATTTTAAATAATGCATTTAAATGTTATTTAAAACAGTCCGATTTGAGAATTTAAATATACTTTGTATTTTTGTTTTGTCATAAAATTAAATATTTAAAAAAAAAATTAATAAAAAAATAAAATAACATAAAAAACATACAGTGAATTGTACAATTTAAATATCAGGAAAGCTTTCTACTCAAAGGGATATATCATAAAATTAGGTTATAATAAAAAAAATATATTTTTTTAACAAAAACACCACGTCAAGTTTAAATAAAACAAAAAAAATTACTTTGATTTATTACTTAACAACTTAATTTATCTTAATTGTATTTTTTTAATAATTATGATAAAATATACACACAGGATACATATCATTGACATTAAGAGTACTTTAATTAAAGTTTTAATGGTTTGCTCCAGAAATATGTTACACAAAGATATCGGAAGCCAAAGGGCAAAGGTAAATTGCTCAATACGGCTACTACAAACAAAAATCAATCCTGACAATTATGTACGGATAACGGCTGCACAAGGCGTTAAAATTAATTCACCGATTACAGGTTCCGTATATTAAATTATATAAATATATATTTACATTACAAACAAACTGTTTTTCAGATTTACTTGCAAAAAGTTTTGAATATCTGCTTCATTCGTCTGCCATTCTAAATAATAATATAAATAGCAATTTTATTATTTGTTGTAAAATAAGGATCTCCGAAAATGTAAAAGCACATTTGCTTAATGTTTAACATAATTACAGTACTCTCGACCGGATCAAGGTCCTTCGCTGACATTTCACATTTTGACAGTTTTCACTGTTACAGTTTTAATAGGTTTATATCATGTCAAATTAAACCAGTTAATTATAGGTTAGCAGAACCCACCCATACGTTAAAAAAACCGCAACATTGTACATAAAAGATATCCACTGATATTATCTTTTATTTATGTAATGTTATTTCATAATAGTTTTAAATCATAAAGTTACTTCCACACTGAAGCTAGAAGCTTTTTATATTTATATGCAAAGTGTGTTGTATATTTTACAAGTATTGCAAGTATGACCATTAAAATATGTGTGTTTTTTCCTTAATCCGACAAAACAGAACGATTTCGATGAAATTTTCTATTTTGGTAGGTAGTGTATGCTGAGGTTAAACCAAGTATGTTTGTTTTTTATTGAAAACATTGCTGGAAAATCCTCTGAGGTTCGAGACGTCTTTAAACAGTACAGCCTCACTTTTCTTGGAACCTGTCCTTGCCAGTTCTAGGTATATTTTTTCTCTCAGTTTGATGGTTAGTTTGACAGAAGGAATGCCACCAGGGCGCCGGTCGTGCCGGCTTGGAATCGAGCGTGACTGACCCGTCCCACGACCAGTAATACCTGAACCGTCATTCCAAAATCTGTCCTATATTTCAAATAGTCAGAAAGCTCCATATAAACTGGCATCTGCTAATCGTTGTCATCTCAATGCCGCCTTGAACACGAACATCTCAATTCTTTCGCTATTTTTTTTTATGTAATGATAATTAATTGTTCGCTGTTAATATTCGTGTTTGTCAATCGGACAGCATTAGTGTCAGTTTGTTTGTACTATGGATTAAACAATACCTTTAAGTCATGTTAGGCTTAAGTTATATGAAAGTTTAAGAACAATGATTTTATGAAAGTGTTGCAATTACTCTTAAGATAATAATCCTAATAAAAATATCATGTCTTTAGAATGTATAAATAATAAATAAGAAAAAGGAGACCATTTTTTAATTTAAGATAAAGTAATTATTCCAATAAAGTCGCAATTATTACAAGAATAAAAATACAACAAAGGAAGAGGTTACCGTATGATTTTTTATGACGCAGAGTTTTACGGCTTTCGAATAATGAATCGTTATAAATACCCGATGAATTTCCAATTTTTAAAAATAGATTGTAAAAAAGTTCGAAAGGGATTTTACATAATTTTAGTGAAAAGGTCATTGGAAAGGCGAACGGAATTTTTGTTAGTATAGCGTTCGAATGCGGAATAAAAGAACGATTTGATCATTCGTTCTCTTCCTTATTTAAAAAACTGGGCAAGCCCGAACTGATAAATCATTTTTACGTGCTATTTAAATAACTTTGACAACTTATTGGACTTTTAATTATAATGACACGTACCCTCACAACACGGATCTAAGAAAAATATGTTTATATTATAATTAAAAAAAAAAGGTTTCTTCTATTAAAGCTCAGCGAGTTTTATATGAATATTTTTTGTTAATCTATGCGTAATAGTATAGATAAAAAAATAATAATTTACAATTATTATTTTTGTTTTTTTTTTTTACATGATATTATTGTCATAATTATATCTTTCTTACTTTCTCTCTTTTCAACTTAGGTAAAATAATAAAATGAAAAAAAAATTCAAATCTTATTACATATTTGTTATATGGGGTTTTCCAATAGGGACGCTTGAACTTTGACAGCTGATTGCGGCCATGTTGTTTGAGTGACAGCTGTCAAATGCAGTGTGTTATATTCATTCCGTCCTCCCAAACCACCATGGCAGGTTACAGTGTCGAGCAGCACGTGCAAATCATAAAATTGTTTTATGAAAATGGGTCTTCAGTTCGAGCAACGTTCCGCGCACTTCTCCCGTTTTACGGTCGCGATGATCGTCCTGCCGAGTCGACTATCCGTCGATTGGTGGACAAATTCGAGTCAACCGGGTCAGTTAACAATCAGCCGGTTCCCGTGCGTCAACGTAACGCGACATCTGCCGAGAATATCGCCGCTGTGCGCGACAGTGTCCTCGAAAACCCGCGACAGTCAATTCCGCGTCGCGCACAGGAACTCGGCCTTTCGCAGACGACAACTTGGCGAATTTTGCGTTGTGACTTGAGCCTGCACCCGTACAAGATCCAGCTGACCCAAGAGCTCAAGGTTAATGACCATAGACAGCGCCGTGTGTTCGCTGACTGGGCATTAGAGCAGTTGGAAGTTGACGCCGATTTTGGCAAAAAAATCATCTTCAGCGACGAGGCGCATTTTTGGATGAATGGCTATGTCAACAAGCAAAATTGCCGTATTTGGGACGAGACCAATCCACACGAGGTTCACCAAGTGGCAATGCACCCGCAGAAAGTGACTGTTTGGTGCGGATTTTGGGCCGGAGGCGTGATTGGTCCGTATTTTTTCGAAAACGATAATGGTGTGGCCGTCACCGTCAATGGTGAGCGATACCGGTCGATGATAACCAACTTCTTTTGGCCTGAAATCGAGAATATGGATCTGGACAACATGTGGTTTCAACAGGACGGCGCTACGTGCCACACAGCACACGCTACGATGGAAGTTCTGCACGAGCAATTTCTGGACATGGTCATCTCGCGCGGAGGCGACGTGAACTGGCCACCGAGATCGTGCGATTTGACCCCGCTGGACTTTTTCTTGTGGGGTTTTCTTAAGTCGCAGGTCTATGCCAACAAGCCGCAAACCACCGATGCCCTCAAAGTCAACATACGCCACGCCATCGATCAAATACAGCCCGATTTGTGCGCCAGAGTCATCGAAAATTGGACCTTTCGTGTGCGCGCCACCAACCGAAGCCGTGGCGGTCATTTGAATGGTGTCATATTCCATACATAATGGGGTCGATAGACCTTCCAAATAAAAAAAAAATTTCGCAAATATCTTTCCTACATGTATTTTTTTTTGCATTTCAAAGATCAAGCGCCCTTAATGGAAAACCCTATATAATAAAAAAAAATATTTCCAAAATAATATTAACAATAAATCCGATTTTGACGTACATTTCGTTGTTTAGTTTTGAGTTTTATCTTCATTGTCGAAGTTAACATGATGTGGGGCTGATTTATAACCAGGATAGCTCTGACATCTTGATTGTGCACCCGTGGGCGTTCTCTCTGTGCGGACAAATATTTTACACATTGAAATCGTGATTATAATATGAATATTCCGATAATAATATTATTATGATTATAATATAATCCTTAATTTACTATAATATCAATATTTGTTTTCACATGCAATTGTTGAAAAACATTAAGTTTCAAGTATCAGTACTGAATGCATTCCTGTGTAAGCGCTGATGGGTTACAACGTAAAAGATCTCACGAAATATGAATTTAACGAAACAATTTTATATCTTATAATCAAGATTTTCGATGGATTCAAACTAGAGAACCGCCCCAATTCCTCGTGTGAAATATATGTGTACATAAAATAAAACATAAATCACTAGTAATAACTTCACACTGTATTCAAGGGCGTTATATATAATTACAAGCGTATGTAACACGGTCGCAGCCTCCGGACAGATCTTATCAACAAGCAAAATGCATTTATTATGATATAAGTATATGAATAATTATTCTATATCACTATTCCGACTTCAACACATGTCCAAATAACTAATTGAATAATCTTAATAAACTGATATTTTTAATGTATTTTATGAGATTAACTTCAATGTCTTCATCGAGTTATCTGTTGATTCCTGTTCGTCAAATATATTTTAATACATTAGCGAGACATATATTCATTTTATAATAATCTAATAAGGATATAACGTCTATATAATACAAACATCAAGTTAGTATGATATTATTATTTATCCCTTTATTTAAAAGCTATCTACATATTAGTGTTATTCCCAATGTAGAATACTAGAAATTTTAAATTTTAAATACTACATTTCGTAAGTATCGGAGGCTGCAAGTATGAGGAATATTTAAGAAAATATCCATAGACAAAAACTATTTTTATTTTGTAGTCATATATTCGTTATTTTCATTTTTTACAGCTGTTAATATGTTTTTTTTTATTAAAGTCATGTTTTAACGAATGTATGTTAATTATAAATTCCATTCTAAGATACTATATAACGCAACTTTATGTTCCTATCACAGCATCCTTGTTCTTGTAATGAGTAAGTAAAATGCATTATTAAAGTTAGATAATGGACCATAAAATCAAGGGCACTACTGTAGAGTTGCGATACTATCGGTTAATTGCTGTTCCCTTGAAGGTTTTGATAATATTACAAAGGATTATTGTGTTATGCCATAGATATATCGATTCATTGATTGCAGTAGGATGTAAAAATATCTGTTTTAAAACGTGAATAGTTCGATAGCTGATAGTTGTATTCGTTTAATGAGAACTAGGAAATATATCATTAACAATATAGAGATTACCAACGTTATCATAAATCGTATGATTTAATCATTGCCTTATATATTATGAAATAGTGATATTGCAAGCAATTTGCCCGATTCTGTAGACAATTACCTCCTTGTTAGGTGACCACCGTTGCACGTGCGAGCTTCCTCTTGTTAAACTATGTATCTTTTACAGTTCACCGTACGGTAAAATCACAAAGGCTATTATCGTATACAATCAATATAAATGTATTAAAAATATAGTAATGTAGAGTCGATTTTTTATGACATATTATGCTAACCACTATAAGTTGACCTGTATGCAATTCATCAATCGTGAATAAGATAAGTTAACTGGTAACCTATAAACTTTAGGATATTATACCTTCCGTTAAAGCGGGCAGGTATGAGTTAATGGATCAGATAACAATTCAATTCAATGCCCAAGGCCTTATATCCAAAGAAACCTTACACAATTTTAATGAGACACGCTTTGTCTTCAACATTTGTGACATCTCTTTTAGAAAATTTGATGTCGAGGCCGATTTCGTAACGGCTTACGTTGACCGGAACAACGAAACGAACGAAACGTCACGTTTTCTTTGAATGTTGCTTTCTTAGCTTGAAATGAGTTGTATTCGATGATAGAGGAATCTTATTCTAGCCTGTCTATTTTGATCATCCCAATATTATGCTTCCTAATCCACAAAATACATATATATATATATATTTTTTTTTCAATAAAATTATAATTTATTTCGTTTTTATAAAACAAATATTGGTTATGCATTATATATAATAATTAGGTATGTTGGTTACAATACCCGTTTCCAATTAAAAAAAATTCTTAATTTCAATTTCAACTCGATTCATCACTGGTTTTAAATATTTATAAATCTAAGTATTTATTTTCCATTTAGACTTCACTCTAGAACTGTTTACTAACCATTCAAAAATCCAATATATGTATATATATATCACCAATAAGAATATTACTTACCTACATTGATTACCAAGAAATATCATAGCAGAACAAAAATGCACAAAACCGCAAAACGCTCGAGGCGTGATTATAAAATTTATAATCAAATAAAAATAGACTATATCTGCTCTATTTCACTGTTTACGCAACTTACGCATTGAAACAGCCTCTGGTGTCTCAACAGCTACGTGATCCTGCAACGTCTCTTGCGTATTACGTCGTGATAGAAGCACAAAAGAAAAATCATTTTAAAAATCGACAAATTTGAAAGCAAATCTATTGCAAATCAATAGATTTGATATAATAAAATTCTATATTTAATATAATTATTTTATTGCTTAATCAAATCAATGGAATTAATTAAAAACTACTTACTCGTCAATTTCAGTAGTAGAGGACGCAAATTATGATTCTAAACAATGAGAGTGTACATTTGGCATTTTGACAGGCTCGTATCATCTTTTATACCTTAGGCTATAATAATTAGTACTTTTTACTATGTAATTTATAATACATTTGTTACTAATTCATTGTTGTTTTTTGAAAATATTATTCTAACATTGTCCTGTATTGCCATATAAAATAATAAAATCATGTTGATAATAATTAAATTAATAATGTAGGTTTTATAACAAAGCAATATCTTGATGCCTGTGTTAAATTATACTATTTATTATAATGACGATATAAATTTTAACTGTACATCGATTTAGATTGTCTGCACCTCACGACAGTCATAACTCAAAAATATATTAGATACTCCTAAACAAGTTTAAGAACAATGAGATCCATAGTTAGATAATATATAGATATATTAAGCAAACAGTGTAACAAAGTATACCGTAATAAGGGAAAACCATTGAAATTTAATTTAATCGAAATTATCTACTATAGAGGTACTCCAGTTTGGTGCATTCACAGAAGGCTCGATAAAGTATCCGAGCAGATGTAAATGGAACAGCAAGCCAGGCCTGAGGCTAGGGCGGGGTCCGGACAACACTTTCATATTATTACGGCCACATTGCACTCACACAGATGAAAAGCAAACACACAGATACAAACGATTAGATCGCACAGACATGGGCCCTCGCACGCGATCAGACCACTTTCAATGATTCGTTAGCGAAATCATTAGGAGTTGTAATGTCGACGCATTGTAATACGTGTTTATAGTTATTTAAATGATTTATTTTTATTGATTGTTTTTGCCTTGTTGCGAGACAGAAAATAATGATGGTTGTTTAAATAACGCTACTATTATGCCCCGGTATTGCGAAGGTAACAACTATGTAATTTGACCGTTCGGTAATGGAATTTGTTACGAGAAAATGAGTTGTCAAGTGAATCGGGTAAGTGCATTCATCACTTAAGATAGGCTGGCGGTCGTGTGTGCAGACAATGTTTTGCAGATTGTCCGATATATGGGTTGGTTTATGTAAAATTATAATGCATTTAGATCACTGTGAAATACGCACGACAGATCTAATAAGCTTCCCTCGTTAACTTCCATCACGACATCGGACAGGTCAAATTTTGCGGCCACACACAATACGAGAACGAGATAATGAAAAACACTCAAAGCACTTACGAACGAAATTATGAAACAAAAGTACATTACGGTACAAAAAGATAAATTATAATTCGATATTAAAAGTAAGAAAATGATGAAATGTCACAGATCAAAATTGAAAGGTTGAAGGCCTTGGACAACAAAACACGTACACTGATCGGCAAAACAATATTTGGCCACAATTGATGTAAATTTTGGGTTATAAAATTTTACAATTGCAAGAATACGGGTCTCGGGAAACAAATATGTCTAAATGAGATTTACAATCGCTCGGTCAGGCGACCACCACTGATGTTAATGTTACAAAATCACAAAATGTTCATGTATAAAATGAATTAATGTTTTCTACATGCTGTATCAGAGCAGGCCTTTATTCTTCACTTGTAATATATATCATTAAATCATAATATCTTATATTTATGTCATGTATTTGTTTGTAATAGAAGCCGGATCTATATAATGTCTCTATTTATTATAAACATTACTTATCATTTATCTATCAAGGTCCTTGAAGCTGAATTTGAATTATGAACCAACTTGAGGTACAATATTAATAATAATATATAAAACTTTGATTAACAGACGATAAGATAAGCTAATCTTAATAATAAAAAAAATTCAAGCGCATTTTAAATTATCTTGATATTATGTTTAAATGGGATCATTTAATTTATAATAAATAAACAAAGTTCGGTTTAACATTGACATGTATTATATGTATTGAAGCAAGCGAGTTTTGACACTGAGTCATTGTTCGTTAATGTATCACACATACAGGCCTCTCGGAGCCATCCTGCTGTCAACTTCACACCATCCACTGCATGCTCCTTCATTAAGTTCGCATGTACGTCCATCACTGAGATTATTGCAATTATTTAAACTCACACCTCCGAAACGCGAATCCCCATTATATTTCATATTTTAAAAACATTGAAATGACGTCTCATTCAAGAGGTATAATTAGGGACAACCTTGGGTGTCAGGGTTGAAGCTGGTTTATACAGTTCGTAGTATAATGTTGACGCGATAATTGTGTGATGTTACGACACACGACAAGTTTCCAATCAGCAGTTAAATAAACGTCAATACACGTATAAAGCGTCACAATTAAAACACATCTGATGTTTATCCGATGAGTCAATACTTTATTATTCATTTGCCTTTCTGTTCTGCGTTCAACTAAATCATGTTAACAACTATCGCTTGTCATCATATAAGGAAGATAACACAATTTATCTTCATGTTGTGCTCTGAAAGGTACGTAAGGATCGAATGGAATTACAACATTAGTATAGTTGAAAGCGGTTAGTTAATTCCTTGCTTAAAGCTTCCGCGTATCCGAACCCTATATAGAACATTTACAGGCTTTGTACGAGAGTCGGGAATGGACATGAGGTAGTCAACAAGCCGCTATCAATTCCTGTGTTGCCTTGGGCACGCCCAGGGCAGTAACTCTTGTCGCAATACACCATTATGCACCCAGAGCACGCACACATGCGCACTCACGAAATATGTAGGTGTAATAGTCCTCTAGTAGAATAGATGTCTACCCTCCCTTTCACTAACGTAGCAGTGCCACAGTCAGTTAATACTGTACCTTCAATGATCCTCAATAATAAATACGTGCTATTAATTAGTTACACAGTTCAATCTATTCAAATATTTTTGGTAATGTTGTAATTTCTTGAGTGCTGCGAATCCTATTCAGTGGATACAAGCTGAACACGTAGGGAACGTTATTCAAGGTCGACTGGCGTAATGAAACTAGTTGCCGGCTTTAAGTTATATATCCATATATTGATAACTGATAAGGCTATCACAGTCTAAGCGGTGGTAGGGCACTAAGTATCCGGCGTGATACAGTGCTCCTACTTGCGAAATTAGAGCGGCGCGTGCCGTACGCTGGTAATAAATACGATAATAGGATTATAGCTTGGAATAAAATGATGCTCAGTCGATGCTGTTTGAGGCAATTTATCACATCGCATCGTAATGTGATAATTTATAATGTCTATCAACAAATTATAGAGTGCTGTGTATGGCTCACTTTTATATACTAGTTTTAAATTGATCCTATCAATCAAATTCACTCAGGGCCAAAGAAATTATGTGCTTGATCTCTCACATCAACTTTCACTTATTAAAGATTTTTCACATATAGGATATTTCCCATATAATATATATGTATATATGATTCAAAAATGTCACTTGATATTTTTAAAATTGAATAATTCTACAAAATAACTGATTAAATCCCACAGTTTATTTATACTTCAATAATTATTTAGTCGTAAAAATATTCTTTAATTAAAAATGATAACTTTAAATTCGAGGGATACAGTATTGAGGTCATTCTCGGACCTTTCACCTCAACTGAACAAGTGATTACAAGTTTTATTCCATATCTTATATGGCTGTTATCGATAAAATTAAGTTAATGAAATTTTTATTTTTTTTTATTTTCTTTTAAATACTTGTTTTTTTCTATCAAAAAAAATAATAGCTTCATAGCAAATGATAAATGACAATTCGTTAATTTTATCATTCTCTTCCTTGATGTGCACTGCTTCTTGTCTTATCAATAATTGAAATGGTTTTTGGTGTATGTGTGTGAGTGCGTGTGTATATGAGTATGTGTTTGCATGTGTGTTGTATTTTAATATCTAAGTCTTTTAAAACAATCTGATTTATTTTTGTCCAACAAAACCAGTGTAATATTATTAAAAAATAATCCGTGTTAATTTTATTATTCAACAAAAAAAAATTTTATATAGAATTTGTTTGTTACGAAATTATAATAAAAAAATTCGACTTCGCGTAGCTGAATAGGAACCTTTATCTGGAAAACAAAACTTGATTATCTTATATAATATTAAATAAGGGTTTTTGTTGCTTTATGATAAACAACATTTTTAATTGATTTAGCCCCAAAAACCCTTTTCTTTTTTTGTTATAACAACATAACAAAACATATCATCTTTCGATAGAAAGATTAAAGTGAAAATTTTGCTATCATAATATCAGTTCGGACACAACATTCTACTGGCGAGTTACCCTCCAATTACCCTGTATCATTACCGTAACGTAGGGTACGCTAAACGGAAGATAAATGAGCGCGTGTACAAATTAAACACCCACATTTGATCGATCGACTCTCTTCATTTTTGTAACCAAGAGATATATTAATCATACAGCCGGTAATCTTGTGATATTTATTACCTCTAAGCGAATCTGCTTTCAGATTTATCAACCGAATGTGTGGGCTAAGCATAATACCGTATAAAGTTTCTAGATGTTACGGTTTGAAGAATAGTATACTGGTTATGGGAATGTGAAAAATTTATATGTAGAGACAAATCTGTGAGCAGTTCGACAATATTTAAAAAAATATAATTCATTAAATGATTTTTAAACTTATCTCATTATTACTATCATTGATTTGGAAAGATAATAGTTATAATTAATTATCCTATGTATTATTGAATACTAATTATGAGTGGATTAGAAATTATTTTGTCTGTCTATTCCAGATAATCAAATCTCTGGTAAATCCATAACAGAGACGATCGGCCGCCAACAATTAGCGTACTACATTAATTACGCATAATAGACACAAAATAGTTATGTCCGGCTTTCTAATTTAATTTAGAACAAGAATTAAACGAGTATTGATTGATTTAACGCTTTAGATACGTAAAATATAGAAGATCTATTTAAAAATCGATGGAATCTATTCTATGAAACGAGATCTTATCATTTAATGGAAAAGTACTTGATGCTATGGAATTTTGAAAAGTGGCGAAGGTTCAAACCAATTTCCAGAATGGAACAATTGTAGATGGTAGATTTACCAAAACTATGACATTCAACCTAACAAAACACGGTGGAACAATACTAGCTATGATACAATAAAACATTTTAACGGTGATATATTATAGAAGCGAAAAATTATTATTAGCTGTGAAAAATGTATGAGCATAAAAGACGCAATAAAATCGACATAGCAATCGTAAAGTCAGGAAAACCTAAACACATTTAAATTTCTGCTCTAGGATGATAACTACATATTACTGCCCTATACACTAGTATAATACAGTTATTATTAACTTGCCGGCTGTTTGTATGTCAATATTTATATTCCATAGTCATTATTATAGTTATAAGTGAGCTAGAAAATGACAGAGTAATAACATGTTCGATTTATTTTTAGGAGTAACTAGAGAATAACCAAGCGATTACTATTAAATCTAAGCTATGAATAAATATATAATACACGCTTAAGGAAGACGTTAAGGTCTAGCCGTTTTGAATCACTCGGTTTATTTGATGTTGATTCAGATATAAAAGTATTATTTTCTATGATTTAAAGTACTAGGCTTCCATAACAGTAAGGATATGGTAGCATCAGATATGGAACGAGCCATCAGATAGCCTTAGATCGAACACTTGCAATGCGCTATCTGGACTTTTATCTGCGCCTTGTTTCTTTATTGTATAAAATCATCCCATAACCTGATCCGCTGCCACTTAGATTTCCCATTTACTGACCCATTTCATTTTAAACCTTTGTTTATTTATATCTTACCAATATTATTAACACCAAAAATATTTTTTTCCTTTCCATAACAGAATAATAGATATTTTTGTTTTATTATATAGTGAGAACTTACTTTTTTCGCAACATTTCACAATTCCTTCAACGAAATCCTTTTTATGAAAAGTTATACAAATGAGTTTATACGATTGTAAATTATTGAATATTGATTAAAACAAAAGTCTGAATTAATATTCTTACTGCTAATGTTAACATTCAGGACTTTCTTGGTCTATCCATCTTTTCCGACTTACTATTAGTAAAGGTGACATAAATCTGTCAATAGTCGATCTCGGAAGGTTTTAACTCGGAAGGTTTCATTTTAACCAATTATTATTAACAAAGAATTAATGTTAATGATGCTGAAAAAATTACATGAGTTACATAGAGATAAACGTAGATGGGATGTGGAATTTTTAATGTTAGTACCAAACTTTAATGTTGTATTAATAATACACCAGGTAGGACTGCTAGCATTATTACTATTAAACTATAACCAGGTATCCTAAACGAGTAAAAAAAAGTCAATATAACAGACTGCCCTGATGATTGTAGAAGTTAGTATTAATAGTTGACTATCGAAACAAAACAAATAACAGAAAATAAGAACCTAAAATGCTGCTATCCAACGCAAATTAACATTCAGTGAACCACATCGCATACGACACACGTATATTTATAAAACAATCTAAAGTACAAGACCAATAACGGCTAATAAATACATAAATCCAATTCATCGGATATAAAACAGCTATAAATAATCTATGTATAGTAACAATACGTACAGCGTTCACACGTAACGAATATATTCAGCTCGTTACACAGTACAGAGCGCGGTGATAACCTCAAGAATAAGCAATTACTTGGGGACAGCACCTTTGTCCCTGTCCCACTCATCTGTCCCGCACCGAACTAGGAAGTACCTAACAACCGATACCATAAATAAACAGCACTTAAATAGTTTATCGGCCCGCGAGCTCATAGCATTGTTTCGTTTCACATATACGATACTTATACGCTTCAAAGATATTATACGTTGCTGTGAGGATTAATTTGAGTGAAGTTCAAAACCATAGTTAAGTACATATTGATATAAATGTTTCGTTAACTCCAAATTCTCTTGTTTTTTGATTTGTGATTCATTTTCATGGAAAGATTTTATGTCAATGTTGATTTACAGTAGCAAATATGTTTTAATACGCGATTTTTATTCTAACGTATCGTTTTGTTTTCACACTTAACGTAACGGAACGTAAAATTTTTGTTTCTGTAAGTGCATTTGATTTAATATTAAACGAAGGGAATGAAACGACTGGACCGGGCTTAATAAATTGCGTAATACGTTGCATGTTAGCAAGTCTGAACACAAAATACGTCTTGGACCTCAGCCGACGACTAAGAACCTCTGCCGGCTATTGAGATGTTAGCCACGGAGTCTGTGACATGCGTATAGTCTGAGAGCACACCTTTTGCAGCTTGAGTTATGTAAGCTACACATTCTATAGAATGTTACTGATGTTTTTAGACGAAACAAAGACTGGCCACAGACGTTGGGAAGGCAACTTGATATATTACTGCCGGTGGGAGCCAGGAATCTTAAGTGGGAATTACATTTGCGGTGTTCTAAACGGGTTATGTTAACCGAGTCTTCATTGAGGTTCAATGCAAACGTTATTGTTTAATATTTTTTTATATATTTCTTTAGAGGTCTGTGTCTTAGATTGCTATATTATATATTATACCATATTAGGAACGGATATCATAAATAATACAAGTTTTAATACAAATTATATAAATGTAATACTATGACATGTTTCATTGTATATACATCACTCGGTAGAATGTGGTTTACATGTTCCTGTCCATTTTAATACATGATTACTTCTTGAAAAGACATGTTATTAGAATCATGTCTATTCTATTTTTCTTCCTCTACAAGCACTCATTTGAATTTTCAATACACAAGTATGTATTATATACGTCATAGTTCTGATATAGCACACTATTTTTCCCACAACATGACTCGATGAAAGAAAATCATTCGCTTTTTAAATTCTGTCCGCACCAATGACAATATGTCACAATATTCTCACGTGTTGTTTGTTTATTGACACATTGTATAATTTTATTAGCGATATTTTAATTTTAATTCAACATGATACAGATTACACAAAACAATGTTATTTATTTTTTCAATCACTATTAAATTATAGTGTAACGTATACTAAGTTAAACCACAGCACTGTATATATTACCTTTTTTGTCTGAGATAATTGACATTTGTTTTATTTATCACAAATGTTAGCAAAAGCACCTAGTCACTGTGACTTAACAAAACTATATCAATACAATATATTCATATAATAACAAACTTCGCAACATCGTATATCAAATAAGCTAATTTTTTGAACACGGAGCTCAACGCATCGAACAATACTGTGTTAAATATATCGATAGTGAAACTGAGGCCTTGAAATGTCAAGACAATCGTAAACCCATGTCAGATGCTAATTTCCATAGCGTCACCTTTCGCACAGATAACATCCGACATTGAATATTAGAGAAATTGTTAGTTTAGAATTCCAACAATATAACTTACGATACATCTGCCAGTGTAACACTATAGTAAATATTTTACTTTTCTATAGACACGTTCTGTTATTTATTGAACAGAGGTTTAATGTACTTCCTTGCAAAGACGTACAATAAATATTGTTTTGATAAAACTTTAATTACTTAAACAGTTTTTTTGTTTATCAACTTTATAGTGCTCGCCGTGGATTTATATAATAAAGCACAAAATAAAAAAAAATATGTTAAAATTACATCGCATCGTATCGTAAAAAAAATAAAAAATATTAGTGTTGTGGATAACATTACTACAATTAAAATTTTAAATATGTTTATTGAAACATTTTTAAAAATTCTTCTAAAGATAGACTTCTTTTAAGAAGATAATTTCTTTGTAAAAGTACTGTTTTGAACTGTTGTGATGCAAAGACTGAGAATAGATAATGACAGGGTATGACTTTAATTTGTTTCATTTTATTAGTTAAATCTTGTGATGCTTTTGATATAGCCAACGAGTCAGGATATGTTAATTTCTTTTTAAAAAGACGAAGTGAATAAAATAAGTAAGGAAAAAGAAGAAAATAAAGAGTAGAATATAATATCATATTTTACGTTATTTAAATCAAAGTTATATTTTCATGCGAGACTGTCGGTAATTAGCTTATAGACGAACCATTTTCAAACATAGCATGAAATTTCTAAATGAAACTAAATGAGATGCTATCATGTACAAATCATTATCATTTCAAAACTTCCTTGTCATATAACATTTTCATAATGTCTGTCATATGCAGATTTTGATTATCCGAATGAACTCCCACTCGAAGTCAACCACTGACAGATGCAGGGGAATATCATCTTTATCATTATTTCAACTCCTTCAAAATCACATTGACAGCTCGCGGCGCTAAAGTTGACAATCGCGATCCTAGTAAGACGATTCGTAGTCATGCTAAGATGCTTCGAGCATTTTGCATACAAAGAGTTATAAATATTTCCTATGAGTAAGTAGATCTGTGAGTTTTGAAAGCTTGGATGACACGCGTTGATGTATTCGTGATGCATTATGGTCAAAGTGTATGTTAATGTATGTAAAACATAGCCATCTCGTTATGAAATATGTGTTTTCGTTTCGTGTATAATGAATACGAGACAACGGCACACAGTAGTCGGCTTCATTAAATAACACTTACTAATGTCGTTTATATTCTGAACGCATAATTTATTGGACCTTTTTATGCTACCATGGAACCTACTGTGTGGTTTGTTTAAATGATTTGATGCAGAAGTCACATCTATTCCAAACCGGTAACACAGAAGTGATTTATTAACATTACTTAATACTGCTAGTTGTCTGGTATGATATATGAAATATAAAGTACACTGAATTGAAATTAAAAATTTTAAATACTACTTTTGTGTGATTACAACAGATTATATCATATTGTTATTATTGAAATTAAAACTACGGAATGCACGAAATTAATTATAATTAAATACATTTTTGGACAAGATACATGAAAACAAGTAAAAGCTATCAATCATCTTGAAATTCTTATACGAAGCTTTTAACAACTAATCAATAAGTTAGGCCATACTTGATAATAAATTACAAGATCCGGATGAATTGTCAAGAGAGATGCAGGAGGAAGACTTCTGAACAACACGAGATAACAAACACGGCGTATTTGCGTCTAAAAGTCAGATATTAAAATAGGTTGTGGCGAGCGAAACACTTGTTCGATTTGACAGGTGATAGCAGGGCACTTGAAATATCGTTGTTAGCTGTAGAGATACGGCGAGCACAGCTTGACTCGGTAGGCGACAACATGGCTATTGGATATACCGACTTTTCTATACACGATTGAACTCAACCTTAAAAAAAGCTGTTTGTGAAACCAGTTTGATGGTTTAGCTTAAACTAAGCTATTATCGTTTTATACGATAAAGAACGATAGATTATGTAACTGTCTTCTAATTGGCCTAGTTATTTTATGCGATCTACTTCGCTTATAGTATTTCATATTCTGAATCAATTATATTGATTCCTTATTTTGTTACGAATTAAAGTTTTTAATTATTTATTGTAGTAACAATTTACAGTTAGGTAACATTTTGCTATTGACTAATAGAGGGTTAGTTGGAGAAAGCTCTCGTCCTACTCAAGTCACTCCCTCCTGTTTATAGCGACATACATGCAATTACATTTATTTGAATACGCTTTACATTTAATTTCATTTAATGTTAATCCAGTCTATTATTAATGTCAATTAAGTATATCAGTAATATCTACTAATTTAATTCATATACTTTTTTGATTTCTTAAAGTTTTCGTCGAATTTGTAATACTTACAAAGAACGTTCGGTGCAACTAACTTTGGGATTTTTGTTAAGATCAAATAAAATTATGATGAGGACATCAATAAGGGGATTACTGTACTAGAAATATTGACACTAAATTTACAAAAATAATATATATACATAAATGATTTTTCATACTGACTAAACAAAATAGTTCTGTATAAAAAACAATAGTAACACGTTTTATCTTTAAAAACAATATTATTAATATTAATTCTTTCAAGCATCATTTAAACTATATCTAATTATTTAAAAAAATATTAAAAGCGTATCATTTATAAATCCCTGTATTAATTCGCTTAAAAGACTCTTTACGTACGACGAGACAGCTCAACGAGAACTCTGTTGAGATTTGTGTTCAACAAAACTGCTATACAAACCTTTTAAGAATCCTTAGCCTGATTTGTAAAGGCGAGAACCGACTTGAATTATTTTATAACATAATATATTAATAAAATTATTGGTTGTGATTTTAAATTAAAATTTATTAATATTCTTCTTTAGTATAGTACTGTATGATGTTTACATTATTATATATTATATATTTTTTTATAAAATTAAAAAAAATACGTTTAAAACCTAAAGTCTACTTTGTAGAGTGAATTTTGTTGATTGAAGATTGTAAAGAAAGGAGATCATTGACACGTAGTAAAATAGATCTCAGTGTGTCGCAGACTTTAAAGTACTGGTTGGTCCAGCGATTCTCTAAATTAGAAGCACACGCTGTGTTTATATTTCCCCCTTTCTTATGTTTCGCCAACCCGTACAATTTGTATCGCAACAAGGGGCATTTTCGCAATGTTTCAATTGAATGGACCACTTAGTTAGATAAGTAAAATTTATTGTTACAGTCACCGTCTTTCTCTGTTTTGTCTTCTAAAGATGGCTTCGAGATCATCTACGCATTTACGCATACTATAATACTGGTTCTACAATGGACCTGAGATAAATAATAATTTAAGAAATAAGCCTCGACTATCCTAAATAAAATTCAAGTGACATTACAAATCTCATGTCAGATTTAAATTCCAATATTGAATATACATGAGGTATAGTGTGGTATTATATTATCTGTGATTAAAATAAACTAATCAATTTATCTAGTTGTACTAGTACTTCTACTATTTACAACTAGTTTCTAAAGTTTCCCAAAACACTAGATTTGATGGACATTTTAATTGTCAATATAAAATTTCACGCAGAACATTGAAAACAGAAAATCAAAGGCAAAGCCTTAGGACATAGCTTATAGGATATAATTCTTTAATGATATGTAGTAATGTCCAGTACTTTATAACACATTTAGTATCAATTTGACACATCACATGCGTCGCACGTAATACATATACGACAGCGATGTAATATTAATGCATCGCCATATACGAAGCTGATTACGAAATATAACCTACCTTTTTACTGAGGGGACTTGTTAATTGTATTTAATAGAACGTAAACAAGCATTTACTATTACTCAAACTAGAATTCGTTATTGTATAATATTTTTTAATTGCCTCTTTAAATCTGTTACCAACGAGATTGATTTGAGACGTACTAACGAGAATGCAAACCAATATAAAATATTTATTCTAATAAGACTTAAATATAGTACGTCCAGCGTTGTACACTTCACAAATACGATGAAAAATTGTTTTCAAAAAACTTTGTTAATATGAAGTTAAGAAAAAGGGAAACACAGTGAGTGTAAAAAGCTATAAGTAACAGAACAAATTATATGTATTTCACCATCAGTATTAAAAAACTCATTGCGGACGCCAAGTTGGCGTTTCAATGGATATATATGGAAGCGATTGGCGTAATTAGAATTAATTATATGATCGAACCTAATAATTTATAGTACTTAGACATCTTCCTCGTAAGGCTAAAACAAACTCAAGATTATATTACCATAGTAAAAAAAATTAAAAAAAAAATTAACAACAGCAATCGATAGATAATCGATTAAGCGAGTGACGTGTCTTGAATTTTAATAGCATTTATTAATAAATAATTATATTTAAATAAATATTTGATTAAAAATAAAACGATGAGTAAAGCATGTAATATAATTATGGACAAAAATTATAAAATAGTTTTTAAGGATAAAACATTTTATATGCATATAATAAATAGCCTGACATCAAAGCCTACAAACAGCCTTAAGTAAAGCAAACTCTTCGATCGTATAAAAAATTAAAAAATATTTATAAAATGTCGCATCAAACGGATGTCGATCGGGAACAGGTAAATCACTAAATGTCCATAATTATTATCGATAATTTGATTCATACTTGAGAATATTTTTCCTTGTTGTAGATTTTTAACCTTTAATAGCTTTTGTCGTCACTAGCGCTCTATAACTAAATGTATTTAGCTTGAATTATAGGACACGAATAGAGGATCGTAAGTTGTTTATACAAAATGTCTTTGGATATTACATGCTTATATTTAAATGTACAATTTGTGTTTTAAATATATTTCATTTATGTACAGAAAAATATGTTAAAATGCTTCATTGTCATTGTAGCAGCTTTATATGATAATGTATGTCAACTCATAAATTTTCCATAGAATTATGTATGGATCTGTTTTTTTGTTCAATCTATCTTCACATCTAATTAATAATTACTATTATTTAATAAAGATATTTTCTTTCATACAAATATTAAATTGAATCTGTTGTAACAGAATCAGTAAACAATATTTAAAGATCAAATGGTCATACTTGGTTGTAAATATAGAAATAAATACTGTAATTAATTATAACATTAATTACTAAAACGGCCTGATTGCTAATGATATCGACCCGAGTTATATTATATATTTTTTTCTCATATATACGGCACCTTACGCAATTCACTTAGCAACCTTAAAGAATCTCAAAAGATGGAGAATCTAGATAAATAAAAAAAAAATACTCGTAGTGCCATCTACTTTATAGAGTTAGTTTTTCATTTAAATCGCAACACTACCTTATACAGGTTGCATCTCGTAAATCTCTTGGACATTTAATCAATCTAGTTACAATATAATTAAAAATGCAAGTGTTAATTGTTTTTAACACGATATATCTTCGACATTAATTTATAGTATGTAATATTATATAATTTTAATTCTATATAAAGTTATAAACTAATGAGGTGCATTTACAGAAGAGTCGAACGTCTGTTTTTTAAATGACATTGATATAGCCAGTAAATGAAACGAGTTTAACTTTATGGCAACACACAACAATTAAATATATATTCTGTAATAGGTATAAGTTGCACTGAATACCTAAAGATCTCATTAGCAAAAACCAAGACACGACGATGCCTTAGTGCGTTGATTGCAAACCGTACGTGTTATCTCCCAAAAGCGGCGACGAATGCATATTTTGACCATCAATTTATTTTAATGCTTATCTCATTACTAATCTCTACTTTTTTTTTATTTATTTCCGTACTAGAACAGTTTTTGTATGTAATGAGACTGTTTTAATTGATATCACTGGCATAAATACCTGTGAATGATAAGGCGTACAGTTGCAGAATCGTTTATATATTATAAACGTATAGTGTGTGTCGATTAAGCTCTAATTTAACTTAATTTATATTAAGAGACCAACGTTAAAGACAATTCGTTCGATAATTTAGAGACCTGTATTCGTATCAATGAGTTTTTAATTTAATACAACAAATCCAAATCAAATTGTATCATCAAAATTTTCTGTAACTGGTTTGCTTAAATATTAACTAACTGGTGATGTTTGAGAAAAACAAAAATAAATAAGTAGTGATTTTTATGTGACGTAGTTTTATTACAGTTTAAAAAAATCTCCTCCGCTTTTTTTGGTCGAATAATCGTAGAGAAAAAAAAAAACGTTACGTAATTTTGATAAATAACTGATATTCTTAGCTAAAAACCATCGCAAGGAAATTGGTTTCCTAATAAAAAATCGCATCGAAATCTATTAAACCGCTCGGGAGCTGAGATACCACGAACAGACACATACACTCACACAGACAAACAGTTTTACGAAACCCCGCTTTTTACATAGACTGTTAACAATTTGTCGGCCCGCTTTTTATATTTTGACAGCCTATTTTAAAAAGGCAAATGCAAAAAGCTATATGAGATTTTGCAATAACCTGCCCAGTCAGGCAGAAGATAATTTTATTTCTACCCTATATAAAATACGTCACAAATTTGATATAACCATGATAAATTTTTCTTTGATAGAAGCGCTGTAATACTATTCGTTTTGGTTTACTATACGAAAAATTCCAAACAATGCTCGCGTCATCAGAGCAATTAAAAAGGTGATTGCGTTACAGAATTTTTACCGGCACGTCAATGTCAGCTGATATTCATTCACAAGTGAAAGTCTTATTAAAATCTGGGTAGCAACGGAATAAATATTACGTACGTAACTCTAGTTCTTACGGGGATGCTAAGAAATGCTAGTGAACTTACAAAACTATCAATATATATTTTTTAAATATCAGACAAGTTTTTATTTAAGGGGAATATAATATTCCTGGCTATGTTGGTACGTTTTTTCCGTTACGTCGTGATAAACCCCAAAACTGTGAACTTGTATCGTGAACTAGTTATCACCACACTAAATAAACGTGTCCAATCAATAAGTTGTTATGATTCAATGTTCAATTAGTAAGTAATTTAACTATTTAACGATTCACTATTGCTGTGACACTATCACCTCGACTCGGCCGTGGTCTGTGAGTCAACAAGGAAGTGCAGAAATCGGACAAAAAACGCACTATATGCTGAGTCATTCGATGGAGCGGAAAATTAAGAAAATTTTATTTTCTTATAATACCACAGTGATATATTTATCACAATGAGTATTACAGCTTTGCATACTTTTGTTTTGAATTTTTACTCAATTACAAAAAATGCTAGGTATAACCGTTTTTTAATAAAACCTATTTAGTCTACATAAGTTATAAATTCCTCTTAAGGCGATTACTTAAACAATATTATATATTTTGGAAGCTAAATATTTTAACGATTCCATCGTTGCATACACACGGTCCCAATGAAGACCCTTTCTTAATCACCGCATATCTCACAGATGTATATTGTATAGATAAAGATTTGTAATAGTATTAATATGGCAAAATAATACCTAAAGTTGTAAATAGATAAATAAATACAGCGATAATTTTAGCCATATACATTAAGTGCTCAATCAAAGCTTGTGGAAGTAACTAGTATGATATAAAAACTAAGATAACATTTCAAGAAATTGCGACAGTGGGAAATAAAATTATTAATGGGTTATGTACTTTTAATAAAACAATAAAGTTATGACCATGGAGAGAATCACGTTACTTAAATGGACATATCGACATTTATAATAAATCATACAAGTCTTTGTCTTAGGACACCAAGTGTAATATTATACCTTCATTATAAATAGTATCTAATGAAGTTATATATCATTAATTGAGTTAATGTGACCTGGTCGCGTAAGACTCATTAGAAGTAAAGTAATAGCCAATAAAAATATTTTTCTTATTACTTATTACTATGCCGTTACAAAATCGGGATAGCTTTGTAAATTTGTGCACGAAAAACGAACTTGACATAATGTCATATATCATGACATGTGATATAAAATAACATTTATTTCAGAAACATTCATTTATAAGAAAAAATTAAAATTATGTCGAGTATGTACACAATATACACAAAAATTTTGTTTTTTTTTTTTAATTGAAAGCAATCACTATTAATTTAAGGCATAAAGATCAAATGATGTAAATAAATATGGTACAAGTAAGATGATACATATTTCC
This sequence comes from Danaus plexippus, assembly GCF_018135715.1. Lineage (NCBI taxonomy): Eukaryota > Metazoa > Arthropoda > Insecta > Lepidoptera > Nymphalidae > Danaus > Danaus plexippus. The sequence goes on along the minus strand of NC_083548.1, from coordinate 3,068,125 downwards.
ACCCCTAGTTAGTAATATGATCGCGTCATATTACTCAAAATTACAGCTTTCTATAATAACTAAAAAAGGCCCCCCAAAAACTTTGAGTTACAATGTAGGACTACTTCAAGGTTGTTGTTTATCTCCAAGAGTATTTAATATTGTAATTAATATCTTAGTACATAAACTAATCAGCAACGTAAAAAAATGGGGGTATCGGTTCAAGTTTAATAATAAATACACAGAATTAATTTTAGCCTTAGCTGACGATCTCGCAATACTGACACCCCCAAACACTGTCAAGTACTATTGAATGAAGTGAAAAAATTCTGTAAGTGGACGAATGGATTGAGGACAAAACCAAATAAATGTCACTATCTGTGTCTCGGTAGGCGGAATACAAGATATACCTCATACGATCCGGGATTATCGTTGGGCGGTTAATGCGTTTCTACAGTTAAGGAAAATGCACCATTTAAATTTCTCGGTCGTACTCCATCTTTAGAAGAAATAGTAGATAGCTTTTTAAACGATCTTAACTAGGTAAATAGCCAACAGACCAGTAACGTCAAAAAGCTTGGATCTAAATTCACGTTTAAATTGGCCTTTCCGCGTCTATAATTTTAATAAAACCCTTTAGTCAAAATTATATGCAGGCTTCATAAATATGTTGAAGTTGTGGCTCGGGTTTGTCCTGTCGTCTGATTCATCAGCTTTATTCAGGGATCGCAATAGTTTTAGTTTATGAGTATAAAAAGGCCATCGGAGTTGTATAAACACCTAAGAGATTCCAAGAGATATATCCTGGGGGAAATCCCATGATGACGTCGTTACATCACTCTTAAAAGACTAAGATGCCCCAGAGCTAGAGTCAAGGCTTCAATTCCATAAGCAGTTTATGATAGGAGCACAAAGTAATAGAGAAGGTTAGGGTCAAGTAAGAAGGCCAAAGATTTGGATATATTAAAGTCTTTTATTGGTGACGTTGGTTGGTCTTTTATTGGACGAGAATGATAAATATAAGATCCATGCAATGAGTTTATAGATGCACGAATGGTTAGACATAGGAGATTTTTGCATCCCATTAGCACTAACATGGCACACCATAATTCATGATTGGTCGCCCGCATTGCTACCAAAAAATTTGCTATATCTGTGGGAAGGCACTTGGAACTGCTAAGCATTTGCTGGTGGGATGTAAGGTAGGTAAAGATAGCGGTCAATACTCACGTCGTTACGATATGGTTCTGAAAATCATACGTGAAACGGTTAGTCTTTCGGCCAAAAACCTGATGGTGCAGATACTGGCTTATCAATATATATGTGGGTACTTTGCGAGGTATGGTATTGTAACCTCGACTGTTTATAATTTACGTAAATGCTATTTGTTAAAAAAAATAATGATTGGATTATTGCAATCATAATAACTGGGTTACATTGACCATACTATATATATATATATATGGAAAACCTTTTTTCAATTTTGATATTCTAACACAATAACACGTTGATTGTTTAGTTGTCACTGTAAATAAAAGCAAATAACTTTAATCCAACACTATTTAAAAGTCCTTTCAAAGCAATATAAATACCGCACTGTCATGACCGCTTAGATTGTGTATCGGCTTTCACTAATATACCTGCGTAAAAAAAGAAACGCGTTGCTTAAAGAACAATGTTTTAATTAATGTATGTACATATATATAAAGTAACATAAGAAATTATATTCCCAGCACGATCTATTCCGAATATTTATTACCAGAAATATAATAATAAATAAGTTACTTATTAAAACACTTATATACTAAACAAACAGATTTATTCAAAAGCTTAGTTAAAAAATAAGACATAAATAAAAATAAATACAATTTAAAAATATTAGAACTTAATGAATTTTCATAAACTTCTATAAATTATTTTTCATTATATTATACGTTTTCACTCCATTCTATGAACGTACCTAAATTATGTATTTCAAGTTTGAAACCACAAGTGATCTAAAATGTTACAATCAATTATAGATTAAAATTTCAATCGAATATTTTCATCCGACCACACTCGCTCACACAGGCTTATAAAATGAACAAAGCTATAACTTGTATCTTTCATAGTACAATAAGTATGTATTAACATTATGACTTACTCCAAAACTCATATAGAGCAAACAAATGCAACAATTACCGTAATTTAACATGTAGAACCAAACAAAATGGTCGTGACATATTAATAAAACAGATTATTACCAGAATTACAACACGGAAAACTGGAATGGGAGCAAAAATAGTGGAAACAAGTCGACTACAATGACAAGATCGCAACAAGCTCGGCTGCACACGAGTTCGCGTGCCCGGGTTGCGACATGACCGCGCCCAACAGTGACGTGCCCGCTATCGACTATCGACTATCGATTAACCGCTTCCGCGTTAGCTTCTCTTTGTAGGCTGCTCTGTTGTCAAGCTGTGAATGAATTGTTTTCAATATATTTCGCAATATATGGAATAACAATTTACGTCCAGACCTTTAGCGTTACGAATATCGATTTGTGATATAAAAATCCCTTTTATTGTATTTTTGTAACCATAACTGTCGGTACAATTATAATTTAAAAAATACTTTATGTATATGATGGCACAGCTTTTAATAGTATCTTTGTTATTTTAAGATAATCTATGGCTCACGCCATTATAAATGTTTAAAACAAAATATAATTACGACGTTCTTCTATTACATAAGAAATATGAAAAAATAAAAAAAATCTATGAAAAAAATAATTACCGAATTAACATAATTATATTCCCTGATAAAGAAAAGGACCAAAAAAAATTATATGAATATTTTCATTTGAATGTTAACCATAGACAAGATGAACCAATTCCAGACAATTTGATGTTGTTTGAATAACAACAGCGAAATTGTTACGAACGAATCATTATCAATTTATCGATATTGGAAATATGTAAATCAATTTCAATACGATAATAATAAAGATAAACACAAATAAGGAAGAGTTTAACGAACGATATTCAAGCAATTCAGGGGTTACATCACTAAACAGCAAGAGATAGCACAATTAGATGTTTGTATTCAAAAGCTAAGACTCCGCACGCGCCGAAGTCGCACACCGCGGAATATTTGAGAACCTTTTCATATATATATATATTTATATATGTATTTATATATTTTACGTACCAGTAAAATGAATATCAATAAAAAATATTCGAACGGAATTCGCTATAACTACATTATTTTTACTGTGACTAAGTTGAATATTTAGCGTAAACCGCAACCTTTGTTTGCTTCTACGGTTTTTTATTTAATTGCGTTTTGTATTAAAAATAAATATTTCATAATTGCTATCGGCTTGAGCGAAACGAAGTAATATCTGCATAAAAACGTGTAAAATTAATTTATAGCAGTTTGTATTTTAATTCAGTAACTAAATCTACACTTTCAAATTTTAATTTTTCCAATATCTCGTCTCTCCTTCTGTATATATTACATATAACAATGCTAACAACCTCCAAGCAAATTTGCAATTGCTTAAAAATGATATAACAAGGAAAACTTAAAAGTTTGGACATTTTTTTTTTTTTTTGGACATAATTTTAAGTTTATGTAACAAAAACTCAGACCTCAGCTTACACACCTAAGTGGATTTTTTTAAACGAAAAAAAAAACATGCTCTTCGACTATTATTTTTCTATTCGTACTTCACATTAAACAAATATAATTAATTTTCCCATACATATTTCTACATCAGAGTTATTTAATGCCAGCTATGATATAACTGGACATTTTTCATAATTTAAATATATACATAATATAAGCTCGACGAACATAACTAACATACCCAACGATTATTACATATTAATAGCCAAACATCAACTAGCTCACATTTTTGGCTAAATCAGTATAACCATTAATAACAGACGGACAAACATATTAAATAATATATTGATAGAGAAATAAATGATATTCCATACAAGGAATTACGAATTCATTATTCATATAAATATAATAAGGTATGGCGAAAGTCATTGCTTAAAGTCAATTAAAAACATAATTTCCTTCGGACGGTAATCCATCACAGTCAGTCAGACGTATTTAACAAACGATAACAGGGCGAGATGTTTTAGCAATTTTTGTAATGCTTTAAATGAAAACTTAATAATTGTACGCAACACGTCTTATTGGAACACTCTGTATAAAAGGCTATATCACCCACATCCGCCTGGTAAATATTTGTTTTAATCTCGAAGCATAGGGAGTAGAAACATGATAATTTAAAAATAACGATTTATTGTCATGAAACTATACAGATGCGACGGTTGTTAGAAATAAAATCAATATTAAATTATATGTACTTGGACATATAATTCATTTATAGAAAAAACATAAACGATTCATGCCATAAAGAACAATCTGTATAGTTATTTAATAATTCTATGAACTATATATGTAATTAAAAATAATAAGGAATGTGTTCTAGTCGGATTCCGATTACATATGATTGGTCTCTTCCATCTGATTCAAAACTAATTGTTCCTTATTGTATGATATAACATTTTAACAAACGTCACGATACCTTTCTGTTATAACGGATGTAATTGTAACGAGATTGATTTATTTATGTATTAATCAGCAGGTGGGTGGTGGGTTTGTGTTAATAAAATCAATTAGAAATCAAATAGGACCTGTTACATTCAACGATTACAGCTAATTTTGTATTATAAACTGTCAAATAAAAAATATATGATATAAATCACACATCAGATTTAATAAATCGTTTCTAATAGATTTAAATGTTAGAGCAAGGTGATACTATTTTGATAATATTACATGCGCTCGTAGGATTATGGCACTTATATTAATTACTTATTGGCACATATCTGTCGATGCTAGATAACGTGTGCAACTTTTTAATTAATACGGTTCAATAAATATTGCGACGCTAAAAATTTTTGGGCTCGACATTCCCATGATTTCAATCGAATAATATACGTCAAAAAGTTTAATGAAGTTCTTAACGAATCGTTACAAAGGAGAGATTTATTGCCGCAGTAATGACAGGTGGTTAAATGGGGAAAAAATACTACAAGAAAAATTTACAGTCAGAGATCGCATTTAATTGCACGAAGCGGGTTTCGTATGAACACATAAGGTATAAGAAGCAAATTGGAGCGAGGACAATTCACAGCAACCACTGAGAATGATCCAGAAGCCTCCGCTTTGATTGATATAGTTCTTCTTTTTCCCATGCGGACATTCGATATCAATTTTGACGCATAACCATTTTGAGCATTTTATAATTGAGCACGCTGTTATAAAATTGCTGAGACATTATAAAGCAACGGTATCTTTTATATTTTGAGTATATTTCTGCATTATATAATTTTTTTAATGTATTAAAATAATTTTAGATTATCAGAATAAAGCCATACGTATCAAGCTATATTCTATAAGATATTATATGATCACATTGCTCATACTCCTTGTGAGTAGTTTTTAAAGAATTTAAAATAAAAAAATATTTGGTTTGAAATACGACAGTGACTAAGAAATAATTGCATTTTTAATTATCAGTTGATACACAATACGGAACAGGATATTAATTACAGATGACTATAATTTGCTGAACTTAAATTTTAGTTCTACCAAATAGAAGTATATTTACAACCACGCATATTTGTAATACATAATTATTTTAGACAATAATTGCTTGCGTACGTCAGTTAGCATTGTATAGAGTAATCTGAAAGCCAGAACCTGGAAATTTAAAATGTAATTTTAATTTAGGGTATGCAATGGATCTTAGAGCATAAAGTGCTGCAATAAAATTAAGTTAGTGCCTTCATAGCACCTTCGAGTTTGACCGTTACTAGATTTAAAATCACGCTGATGTATCGCCCACTTCAATCGTAGAGTGTAATTTAACAATAAAAATTGAATGTAAAGACATGTTTGGACAAGCGTGTATTACGGTCACTCTTCTGATATCTTTTTCTTATAAATAAAGTTTATGAGAAAAGCAACTGAATCTGTTTCTGTGATTTTCTGTCTTTCAAAGGAAGAAGCTAAGAATAAGTTTTTTCTATATTGCTGCAATGGAGGAGCTCGATGAAAGATTTGAAACATTTGATCGAAGCCGGGTTAAGAAAGTTGCGTTTAAAAATCTCTCAGAAACGGTCCATTTTTGTCTGTTTATTTCAGAGTTCCGCCTGTGACATGTTCCTGTGACATTGAAAATTTTTATTAAAATTTTCAAGAAAATAACTCGACTTGTAACTTCGTTATGACAAATTAGTTCTTAATATATATGAAACTGAAGAAGAGAAAAAATAAACAAATGAACGAGAGACGCGTTTATTGTGTGACAATATTCTTATCAATACGAGTGCCACGAGGGTGTGATAACAGTACAAATCTATTTCATGTATTGCATTATTTTTATATAATTTACAGTGAACCATTTTGATGGACATAAAGAAAAATTAATTCATATTAAAACATCGTCGACCTTAATTTAGTTACAGTTATGCCTACAAATGTTTAAGATATGACCGAAATAACCTGGAACGTTTCTTAAGATAATTCTTAAATACAGAGAACTTATATAAGAAAAATTTATAATAATATAATTTTATCTGAAGATTTAATTACAATATCTAAGACGTGTAGTTTTGATCCTATCTAAACACATGATATGCTCGAAGTGAATTATGTACAATAACACGTAAATAACAAATTTAACAAAATATCATTTAATCGTATTTGTTACAATGTAATGTAATACTTGTGAAAATTTTATATTAATTTATCCCATACAAACCCAACCCGAATATATTAGAACAATTGCTTTGGTAGATTTTTGACTAACAAGAGATCAAATAATAACATCTCTAATTAAATTTCGCCAATTATATTTGATAACAATATTTTACAAATGCACCTAATCAAGTTTTATATTGCCCAATACAATTACTACTCCTAATTTATTTTATACAATTATATCCCTATCTATGTGCAGAATGTCGCAAAAAGCGAAAACCATTTTTAAGATCACAATTAAATCTAGGAACGCATTAAACCGCTAATCTATTTTTACACTAAAAATTTTACATTTATTCTTGTCATGAAAAAGGATGTTAAAATTGCAAGTTATCAGAAGTATTCCCTTAGTTAAATGATTCATTTTTCATTAAATAGAAATAATAAATCTATTTTATAGAGACCTTTATTGAGGCCTTTACGTACAAACATCATAGTCTTTTGGGATTCGTATGAACCAATGACGTCACTAAACACTATTCAAAAGGCTGAGGCCATAGAGGAGCTGGCGGCAGCGGGTAGGCCGAGGGCTAGGTGGAAATGGAAAGCGCTGAAGGTCGATGAGAAGGATGTGGGGCGTGAGATGGGTGAGGAGAGGTCGCTGCTGGAGATCCTGCTCCAGGAGAACAGGTCACCTTCCCCATGAAAGAACGAATATCATCAAAACACGCGTCGTGTTCAGTATCCCCGGAACTTGGTGAATCACCACCTTCCGCCTCATGTTTCTTAAGGTGTCGATCTAGGTTAGTCTGCTGACCGAAACATCTATCGCATAACTGACATCTAAACGGTCTCTCTTTGTTATGAATGTTTCTTACGTGTCGCTGTAAATTAGAGGATATGGAAAAGGAACGCTCACAATATTTGCACTTGTATGGTTGCTCGCCGGTGTGCGTACGTAAATGACGCGTTAAGTTGGCACTTCGCGGAAATACTTTTCCGCAAAATTTGCAAGCGTAGCGATCTCGCAGTTTGCCGGAACCAGCGCTAAGTTCTCGAAATTTCGCATAGGCACTTGATTGCCTATCGGGGCCGTCAGTGCCGAGAAGTGGCGATAAAAAATTAAACGGGCTGGGAACGTATGGTGAGTGCTGTGCGCTTAGTATGGAGTCAGAAGTCGAATGGAAACGTGTAAAACGTGGTGGGTACATTGCGTTCATGAGACTGTTATTGTGCTGAGCATGTACAGCCATTGGGAATGCTAAGGGAGGAGACATCATTGACACTGGGGAATCCTCTCTTTTGGGTTCAACTGCTTCCACGTCAACATCAGTTGTCTCATTTTCCGGAGTCTTATTCTCTCTATCAACAGGACTTTCAGCAGGTGAATAAGATTTAATCGATGAATTTCGAAAGGAATGATCATCATTTTCTAGGTCTGACTCCTTGTCACGTTGTTTTCGAGTGACAGATAAGTCGAGCGGTTGGTCATTCTGCTCTTTTGTTTCTTCTTCTAAATTAGAATATCTTGATTGTTTTTCCACATCACTGGACATGTTGTTCCTCGTCAAATCTTTAGGTTGAGGAGACATTGACTTATTTTCTAAAGTTTCGTTGTTATTTTTCAAAGAAAAATCGTACATAGAGTTGTGTTTTGTTTCATTTCTTGCAAAATCAAAGGGTCCAACAGTAGTCGACAGTGGCATCACTGGAGAAGGACGTTGTTTTGAAGTAGCCTCTTCAGCCGACGGCGGTGATTGTTTTACATAATGTTCCTGAGGTTTCGGTGTTACTCTGTCTACATCCATATCTTTCTCATCTCTGGTAATTTCTTTCGCTTTATTTATTATATCTACAGATGTTGAACTATCTATGCTCTCTGTTTCCTTTTTTACTGACATGCGTTCTTCCTGTTGTTGCTTGGCCATTAAACTGGCGTTAAGTGCCAAATCATGCTCCATAGCTAACCTCGCTCCTTGGACATTGAAGAGGAGGGGACTTAAAAAGTCTGGGGGGCAAGCTGCGGCGGCAGCAGCGGAGATAAAGGCTGGGTAATGTGCGAAAGTGTTGTATGGTAACGGCAGAGCTGGACCTCTGTACATGGGGAATGGATTTGTATTATTCGGATTATTCATGACGTTTGGGATAGGTGGTATCTGCGGTAATCCTTGACCAATTTGTCCTCTGAGATTTACGTTCGTTGCAGAAGCAGTATCGCAAAATCTTTTATGCTTAGTAAGAGATGCGTACGACGTAAATGATTGTCCACATTTCCCACACTCTACCAATGCTCTACACGCAACGTGCATTCGTTTGTGTCTGCACAAATTAGAGAATTGTGTGTATGCCTGAAAATAATAATAACGAAATAATTAGAATTTTTGATTCAATAATAATTGTAATGAAGTTTTTTTTCAGATTAAAAAAATAATTAAATGTAAGTTTTTTTTTAATAAACATGAATTTAATAAAAATACCTTGAAGCAGACTTTGCACTGGAAGGGCTTGACACTGGAGTGAATATGTGTGTGCTGCTTAAGGCCGGAGCTGGTGGCGAAGGTCTTGCCGCATTCAGGGCAGGCGTGGCTGCGGGCACCCACGTGCTGCGCGCGGATGTGGCGCTGGAGGTTGGAAGGATCGGTAAATACCTGTAATGACGCCAGGTTTCGAAGGACATACAAAATTTTGAAAGATTTACTTTTAAAAACCTTTTATGATACGACTACCTTACAAAATATATAATATGTGTTGGATTTAAATACCTTAGGACAATTCTCGCAGGGATATTTCCTGATATCGGTATGTGTTAACGCCCGGTGTCTTAGGAGAAGTGCCCGGGAACTGTACGCTCTGTTGCACAGCTCGCAATGATATGCCGAAGCTGGCTGGGCATGTGCTTGAATCAAGTGACGGTCAAGTCTGTAGAGAAAACAAACATAAATTGTATCAACTATATTTACTTTAATATTTTAGTTAATTCATTTAAATTTCAAAACAGCCCTCTAATACTCGCTTTTATACAAAGCACCGTTGGATTCCATCAATATCCATAATAGAAAGTGAAAAGATAAGCCTAACGAACTGGTATCGGTAAAGCTGCATTAAACGTCTCGGATGCAAGTACAGGAAGACAAAATAATATCTATATCTAAACCAAGGATCGCCTACGCAGACAACTTATAGCCACTCGACTGATACATAATTCAAACATGTTTTCGTCTACACAGAGAATGTTCCAATTCATTTTTGTCATAAATTGCACATGTACGTAGTGTCACAACAATGTCATTATGGAGGTACGCTGTTACTCATCAGCATCCCATACCTATTGTTATTATAGTAGAAATCAAAACAGGATGAGATTTAAAAAAAAATAGATTACAAAAAACTGAAACGTGTATATAAAAATGTATGGTATTGTTTGATGTAACTAGACTATCACACGCAACCCTTGCCTCGGGCTACTTACAACATAACACCTGTTTGATATTACGCAAGAATCATAATTGGCCGGATTACACCGCAGCTTAGACAAGCACAGATTTAAGACCCCGGAGAAAGGCCGTTTGATGTTGGCTTGTTCGATAGTCCTCTTGTCAATGATAAGATGGAACGTTTTCACTCTCGTCAGACCGCATGCCGTATCTTTTAATTAATCTTTGAAATAAAATCTAATGCTAGTAATGGTTGTATTGCTTACATTACTCACTTCGTAAGTAGAGTGTGTATGGTTTGTAATATACAGCCTACCTCGTGTACACTAATAGACAGAATTTAATATTGATTTTTTTTTTTGTTTCCGAGTTTTCATTTTATATGAATATAATAAAAAAACTGGTCAAAATTGAGAAATGATTGTGACATAAATTATAAGCAAAACTATATTTCTTTACTATTTTATTTTTTTGTCCTTTTTCTACTTAAATGTATTTTGACTTGAATTTTTATAATGATTTCATAGATATAAAATATGCAAACTAATTTTTTTTTAATTTAAGACTCTATTTAACAATAAAACAAAATGTTATTTAAATGTTGCTCAGTAAATGAAATCGTTTTCTTGGGTAATCAATTACTCAATCTGTGTTCTAATGTAAATTAGGGTTTGAACACACAGGAGAATAGTCAATTATGCGATGCTGATCGTAGAATTGATCTCATGTTCTTGTATTGATAACATCCAATGAACAACTTTCATCCACAGCCGATCTATTAACTCCACCCACATACACTCAGATCAGGTAGACCGATTAAATGCTATTAACTGCTATTTTTAAGTTTTTTGATAAGAAACCGTCGCATATTCTCAATTTAATAAAATTAAAATCAAACGCAACACCGTTCGTGATTCATATACGCTTCAATTGATAGTAAAATTCATTAAAGTTCCCTTTTTTTTAACCAGGCGAAGTAACATTTTTGTTGTCCACAAACCAATCAAGTTGTATGTTTATATTATATTAATCTATTGTGAAGTAACAGAAGTAATTACAGTCTATATAGATTTCACAAAGCAAACAAACGAACGACCTTGTTTAGCAAAATTCATTATGACATTATATTAGAGACTAAAATTATAACAACTGTATCGAAGGCTATAAGAAGTATAGAGCATTATTATGCGTATTAGAATTAATGTACGAGTGGACATAACGTTTAATGTCTTCGAGATGTTAATAGAGTTTATTTTTTTGTTTCGTTAAATGTCAAACTTTTAGTGATATAAAAAATATATAGCCGTTTTAATTACATATCGAATAATTCAGTAATGAATCTTGCTAGTAATTCTTTTATCGTTTTGTATTGATATATCAAACCGCGCTGAAATTTTATTAAGGGATTTTGAATGAAGGGCTATTTAGTCAACTTAATTCACATAAATCTAAACTAACTAGCAGGTTTTTTATCATTCATAATATACTTCGATACTTATAACGTGAGAAGATTACTGTGTGAAAAACTGTTAACGCTCTGTATGTTGCAAATTCTGCAATTGAATCCTGAAATCTATACGTAGTCTTTGAAAATATTCAAGAGACATATTAAATTTTTACTGTAAAATCCTTTATGCATAATGATTTTTGTTTCCATATATATTGAATGGATTCTCTTGAAGTACTATTGTTCGTCACTGTATACTAAATTTTATGACGTTTAGCGCAAAAAAACTATAAGAAATTTCAATATGATTCTAATAAGATCGTGATAATAACCACGAAGAATGACTTAGTCTATTAACATTGTTTAAGCTATACGACCCAGGCAGCTTTTAATATAAAGAATACACCAGAATCGGAATTATAGTACAATAATGATTTAGTTTTATATAGATATAATTTTACAACACCACATTACACAATAGGACCCTTTCAAGTTATTGTTATAGTTAGATAAAGCTAATAGATCGCGGTTGAATTGTATTTCCGACGTAATGATACCAGTTGTGACAGTCTTCGAAAGTGGATCTGGATAACCACATCCATCAAAATATGGTTGTGTAATGACTAAAAATAACAATAAAAGTTCACTAAGCCTGAACAAGAGTCAGCACTGATTTACCTTGACAGTTTATTTTACAATAAATGTACCTAATTGTATCTAATTTAGACCTGTATTTAAAAGTATTGTTGATATACTTATATTTTGGTTAATTATATTTTATTATATATTATGTATTGTAGTAATTTTATTTATTAAAAAATAAACATTGACGTGTTTAATGTACCTCTTTTAACTAACATTACTTTTTTAAGATTCCTTTTTATATATTAAGGACAAGACGACGGTTTTTAGTTATTTCAAATAATAATGAAAGTGAAATATATACTAAATTCTTTAAACGATAATTTGAAATAAAATCCAATAATGCTAAGACTTCTTTTGACAAGGTATTTGTTAATAAAAAAAATTTAAGTCCGACTATTCTTATCATTCCAACCAGATTACCTAACATAATTTGTAATATTGTCAAAATTATCTACCGAAATTTATTTATGTGTAATAATTGCATAGCTTACATATAGTAATTTTAAAAATATTACGTCGCGTGCCCGTAACAAATTATCGACGCGTGTCTTATCGAACGGGCACATCACTAGTATGAAATAAATCTTATTTCAGATGGCTAAATAGTAATGGGTACAAGTTAATGGTTTTGAAGACGTATGAAATTGATTATATCCCGCGGCCTCTTACGGCAGCTCGAATAGATAAGGAATGACTTTGAATGAATGAATGTTTTGTATCAAATATATCACAGAATTTGAATAGAGATTGATTGGTATGAAGTTAAAATTTATAAGAAATATTTCAACCCAAAACTGTGACATTATATTATTATAATCTTAAACACTTACATATATATAGTTTTTCAGTTTTATCGTGGTTACAATGTTACGTATATGTTATTGATTAAAATTTGAACCATTATAATGCAACTTACGCATCAATATTAGGGAATGGTTCGTCACAGAAGGAACATCGTGGTTTCGTATCCTCTCTGTCTTCTTCGTCCTGTTGCTGGTGAGAGTGACTGCTGGCACTCTCTCTACCTGCAACACAAATCAATGATCCCTATGAAAAATAAAGCACGTTAAAATAATCATATTTATTAATACACCTTATAATTTTCTTCATAGAATTTATTATGAAAACTTAAACTTAAAACGTAATATTCATTACGTACGTAACAATGGTGAATATTATATTATATTCGCCTACATTACACATGATTCATGTAGAGTATCAATCTAGCAGCGCCTTTACTGTCACAAATGTCATAATCATTCGTGACTAATGCAAGAATAAAAATATCCATCAAAGAAAACATTTGTACATCATGAACAGACTTCGGAAGTGAGATATTTCATTGACACTCGCAGAACTAATACGAGTCACGAGTATAGACACGCCTCGAGCATTGTTTAACATCCGTGATAATGATATCATAGGAATGATATGAAGGAATTACATATCATGTATCATTTACATGTCATATATATTATACGTCGGTGATACACATTGTAGAGAAAAGAAATTGACGAAATAATATGAAAAAAATGATGAGAAATAAAATAAAATATTTATATATATATATATATATATATATACATACATAATTATACTGTTTTTAAATGATTATAATAGTTACATCAACGCTCACCTGAACTAAAGACTTCAAAATAATTTTTTCAAATGGACACTATTAAAACTAGATTGTAATTTAGTCACTGAAGGTGAGAGGTCAACACTGTGTATGATGTCGGGGCAGCAGTGAAGTCGCTACCAATACCACCCCCACCCCGAGGGTAAACACTTGACCCATTCGCATTGGAGACCATGCAAGCGTGACGTGCTTTATGATTCCCTTAATACTATCAACCGCATTATACAGCACTTAAATAGCAAATCAAAACCTTAATGCCTACAGGTGTTAGGCGTTTAAATTTCATGATAATTCCATTTATTCACATGAAAGGTAAATTGTGACATCTTTCAGACATTTTTTAGTTGACTTAATTGTGTTATGAGGCTTAGTGAAGTATTTTAAAATATTTTCAAAAATGATATCATGGCCGTACCTTATATCATAGATAGGCATTTGTTTTAGATTTCTTGTAATTTTTATAGCAAAACAGCTAACAATTTCAGGTAGTACCCATCGTATAAGCCTCGTAATAACACAACAAACGACTGCATCCCAGCTTGCCATGCTATTGGTTTTAAATTTAGCACAATGAAAATATCGCCTCAACGAAAACTATTTTCGAACGAAGTTCAAGAAACTAAAGATAACTTTTATAATAAATCTATTAAAAAACTTGCAAAAAAAAAATATACTTAAATGGAACTAATTTTGTTTACTTCACTACTACATATAAACTACTATAAAGGAATTCACTGGGAAAAATAAAATCATTATCCTGTCAAGAACAATAAAACAGATTATCAATAATAACACATTCCAGCAGATTACAGAATATGCACTCAGAATGCCAACCGTGCCAGCTATAACAGAAAAACATTGGAATCAGGAAAGCAGTTTCGTTGCAAAAAAAAAAATGCACTGAATTCCAGAATAACTCATAACTTATAACTGATGCAATGAGATATATTACACAAAGTACTATCATTAATTAAGCTTGGTTATAATCTTGACATAAAAGTAACAAAAAAAAATAATATTCAAAACATTAATACGACAATCATTAAGTCTTAAATTACTAGAATACGTTAAGTTTTCCCACGACATCGCCAAATGGTGTAATGGCGTCCGGTAACCGTGACGGTGACTTACCGATGTTTTAAATTAATTCCCCTCCCCCAAAACATCTCACCTGTTGTTTCACAATACTTATGTTGCTGGTTGTGAGTGACCAGTATTTCAACCGTAGCATACTTTAAAACACATACGATAATCTCAACGACCTTCCTAAGCCTGTCCGAATTACATATTTGATATCGGATAAAAAAGCATAACGGAATTATATCCGACTTTAACAGATACGAATAATTACCGGCGTAACGGAATATTATACGAATATATTGGATCAGGTGGACTTCTGATCAAATCCCCGGCGGCTAGCGTCAGGTGCGTCGCCGTTAGCGCCCCGCGGTTAGAACCGGCCTCCGTTACAGGATGCTGAGACGACTTCGATATAGTACGGTTATTGCGAAATAATCGCTCGTATAAAATGTTTTAAACGATAGTTTTACGGAAGATAATTTTTACGTTCCAATTATTTAAGCATCGATTGTATGAACTAGAGAAAATGAAAGTCGAAACAAGATAAAAGTTTGTTTAAAATTATATGCACACATACGTGAGATAAAATTGTTGTTTGAATTATAAAAGATAAAAATATTATATTAATGTTTTGTGATTTAATAACAGTATAAAAGATTTTTTTGTTTGCTATGAATAGGAGTTAATTATCCGCGAGAAGATTATCTTTATCTGCATTAGATTCAAAATTGTATAATTTCTCATCAGGATCCCTAGTAATCTGTTGACAAAAAGTCGAGACAAATGCCACCGTGCCAGATTTAACCCTTCAACGAGGGCGGGAATATTAAATTGAAATATTTATATTTTATTGTCCTTAATATTTATTTGATTGTTAAATAAATACGCTATGTGGGACGCCGACTGATCGTGAGCGTTTGGATGGGGTGAGCTCTATTGTAGTTGGTTAATTTTTTGATTAATCATACAATTTGTGGGGGAATCGTTGCAATTGTGTTAACTTTGCTATTGCGCAAATGATGCAGACCTAATAGTATCGCATTACATCCATTTATATTATTTAAAAAAAATCATATAAGTAATATATGAA
Source organism: Danaus plexippus (assembly GCF_018135715.1). NCBI lineage: Eukaryota > Metazoa > Arthropoda > Insecta > Lepidoptera > Nymphalidae > Danaus > Danaus plexippus. The sequence goes on along the minus strand of NC_083548.1, from coordinate 3,052,043 downwards.
ATATATAAGCTATTTAAATGGTCCGTATTATATGAGTTTTATGTAGATATAGGAAATTAAACGGAAAAAAATATTCACGTCTTTATTATCTCAAACGAATTAATTTAATATTACCGATACATTTTATAGGAAAAATATCATTATTTATGATGAAGAAATCCTAACCTTCTTTATAATGAACTACCGAAATTCAAATATGTTATCAGATTTAAAATATATTTTAGGGAATATTAATAGCCATATACACAAAGGAGCATGCGTTTCGGACAAAGCAACGTCATCAATTTTAATCTGTGCGACAATTGCGCGTTGACAAATGTCAGCGCGCGACACTCATTCATAACACGCACGAATGGAGACAGCCAATGAAAAAAAAAAGCCAATAAAGGGTTAGCTTATTATTACAGACGCCGTAGGATTATATTCGGAATATAACATTTAAAATCAATTATATTTTATCAAACGTACGGCGAATCTTAAGAATCAGATCACAATAAAATAGAAAATTTCAATACAGGCTTTCGGGTACCGATAAAAACAATGATCAATCAAGCTATCAAAGGCTGTCATTGAAGCTTTTACTTTCCTAACATTAGGCATTTATCTCGCACAGATGACGTTGGATTTATTAATCCTTTAGAAGTTCGAGTTATCGAATTATTGAATGAAAGGATAGGTAGCCTCATCAATCACGTCTTGTGCAACGCGCCTTGGGCATTATGACAAATACTCGAATCGAGCCACTGCAAATCGATTCTAATTAGGGACAATATTTAAGAGTCATTGTGGATTCGACGGCAGCTGATGTTTGCTCAGTCATGTGGGCCGTTGTGGCTGATTTGGAGAAACTGTTTTATATTATATGAGTCGGTGGATCGCTCGTGGGATTTGACTGATTGGTAACCCAAAATATGTTTTTTTATATCGAGCATTCAAGGCTTTGTTCTTGCATGTTAATATCTATCATAGGCTCATATGACATACTTAATTTTGTGTTTGAGATAGCTTTATTAGATTTAAATGAACTAGTTACGCTTCACGGCATCGAACGTCCTGTTTATCTTAGTAAAACTAATGATGTATGTATAAAAATAATATATATATAATATTAATCGCGTACACAATAAAATAGTATATTTTTGTCAAATAATAGAGAAATTATTCAAACATAATATTATAGGTTAAATAAACCTGAAAGTTTTCGCTTGAATATGATAGTAGAATCGCTTAAATTACGTAGACTTAATGTGACTTATCATGACTACAGACAACAAGTTCCGAATAATACAGTTAGTGTTTAGTAATTACGGACAATTCAAAACGCATAAATCATGGACAACGCCGGCTGTAGCTCCGGAAACCAGTGCAGGAGGCTTACGAAGACACCCCACTCACATAACTGGATGTGGCACTCGACTATCTGGGCTTTAGATAATGGTTTGAATTCTCGATCACATCTCACTAGCTTTTTGTACTGACATATGTATTTGTCATATTTTATATGTAAAGGCGGTTAGAGCTCTTGTTCTAAATAAACAAGCCCTTCTAGTTCCAAACTATCTGTGTAACTCCCCTTTAACATAACATATGCGTGATTTTTCACATCGACCGTCGCACGTCGCGATTTATCTAAATTAAATATCGCATGCGCGTGTGCCGCCGTGTGTTAGCGCCCTGAGACCAGTTGTTTTTTTTATTTACAGCGTGTTCCATTTGTGTGAATGGATTCATATTTTATTGTGCTTATTATCAAATAGAATTATCTATGAAATTATTATTTAAATTCATTTACGCAAAGCTTTTAATATTATTGTATTTTTATTGGAAATACTTAAACATATTTTTATTATATTATAGATTAAATCATTCTTGGGATACACAGATTGGGATAGGATTTAAAATTTTGTATAACAAACAACCTGTATATAATATTGTGATACATTAACGTGTCGGTACGAGTCACGTGTCAGGGCAGGTGACTCCAATTAACTGTTGGAGTCAGCGGAGCATGAACTGTGATTCAACTGTACTGGAGCCAACACTCCAGCCCTTGCTTCTTAGCAGGCTACCTCCAGAATGACTAGTGTAAACAACCCCTTAATGACCATAGAAAAGCTGGTGTGTGTTAGGCTTAACGAATCAATGTACGATCCTATGAAATGAGTGCCGTAGATTATAAATGACAATTAGTATGGGTACTACGTGCCAAAGACGAAATATCTGCATATAGTGAAATTTTTCAGGAGATCTATATACATGCGAGAGAGATATATTAGAGAGAGAGATATATATATAAAAAAAAATATATATTTTAGGAAAATATGTTGCGTTTTAGACGTCATAACAACGGTTGTTAATTTTTGTCCGTTCATCAACGAATTTGAATTTAGAATCGGCGATATCAAATAACATGTATTTTAGTATAATAAATTAATAAGAAAGTTATAGCGTTAGGACAACACGATCGATGGCGTGGGTAGTCGCAGTTTATAAAAATAATCTGTTTGAGTTGTATTTTATTTCGATATTAATAAACATACCAGTTGTGAGAACATCTTGTAACGGCAGTGACGTCCAAGCTCCGACCAACAGCTCTTGTCCTGCTGACACGTCACGAGTCACTTTATACCAGACCTGAAACATAACGTTACAATCAATGGTATCTGTTAATGTTAGTTCATATTAATAAATATTTTATACCTCTTAAGTAACGGTTCCATAATAGTCGATAAATTTATTATGTCTTCTCTGATGTTCAATAACTCATCATTAAAGAATATTTAAAAGAATATTTTAAATACAATTTTTATAAAAAAAATATATTTATATCCCATATAAATGTATATTAATTTTTTTTCTTTACAATATTTTTTAAATAATAATTTACGTATATACAAAATAAAAGTTGAGTATATTTTAATTTTCAAATTATAATCAGCGGATAATTTGAGACATAAGCAGGAGCATGAATTAAAAAAATATTTTTATTATTCTCTTGAAATATATAAAAGGAATAAAAAAAACACGTAAAAAATGAAATCAAAATTAGTAAATAGGGTCAAAATATCAAACAACGTTTAACCCAAGAGTGAATCTAATCACCGCGTGTTCTCCCCTGACCGGAAGTGGGGCACAGTTGTTCAACGATTTTCTGTCACCGGAAGTTGCAAACGTTCCACATTCAAATTTTATTGGGGTAGTGACAAAGACGGTATTATGAGGGTCAGATTATGAACATGATTATTATTTATTAGGAAAAAAATAGTTTTGCAAAATTGTACATAAATATATTTAATAAAAAAAAACTTTAAATTAAATAAAATAAGGAGGAATAATATAATTATTAAAATTACGATATATATAAATCGATATACTGATACATAAAATGAAATAAAAACAAAGCTCATTTCCCAAACTTCAAATAGTTAAATAAACTAAGGACTCGTTTAGGTTAAGTTAAATTTAAGTGAATCGTACTTGTCCTGCAAACTTTTCGTGTTGCAGATTGACTTCGTGCGGGGAGGTTGCGCAGCGGACGAGTTTGAACCAGTTAGACTTGTCCGCAGCCGCGTCCAGCCACGAACGAACGCCATTTTTACCGAAAACCTGAAAGAAAATTAATATATGCTCTTAAAGTCTAAAGAATGTAACGATATACGGTCAAAATATTAACTTTTTAAATTCTTATTTGCTACTATCAATTTGAAATTAATAGAACATAATTATCTGTTCTTATTATTTATGTGTTATATACATATTTGGCAAGTTTATTTTAGTGCGTCTAGATTAAATTTTTTACTTAATTGAAAAAAGATTTATTATTTAAAGCGCCATCTAGTATAATATAGCAGAAGCTCATAGTGACTAGGTTCAAAACGTTACACCAACTCCTTCAACGTGAATTAAAAAGATTTTTTATCAATTTCTTACTTTTTACTTTTAAAAGCATGTTCTTCGAAAATTAATGTATATCTAACTAATCGGTTTGATTTTGATCTAAAACTTAATTAATCAAATTATGATTCTCCAAGAACAAAAGTATAATTCATGTACATAAAATTCTTTTGTCTATAATTACTTATTGGTATATTTTTTAACTTGAATATACAGCTATAGACGTTAAATAAACCCTACAGCGGTGGCGTCATCTTGCGGCACCTGGCGAGTTCTGACAGCGGACAGCGCGGCTTCACGATAGATGGCACTATTAGTATCTGTCAGTGTCTGCGGGATAACAGCTTGGGCATTTATCATTGACCACCCCATATTATTTAATTTTCATAGTGGCTTCAGGCAATCTATTATGTCACGGTAAAGTTGTGTTATTTTGATTTGCCTAATTGACAATAAATTTCGTAGCATTGTTTTAAAAATGAAGCGTGTTATGCTTGATTAGTTACAAACTAGGTATACAAAATGAAAGTAATATTTTCGGATATACTAGGCATTATTTTCATCTGCCCGTGATCACGGTTGCTGCGAGATAGCCGAAAGGTATGTTATTTAATTTAATAAAAATATAAGTTTATTTAAAAGAACGCACGCGAAAGTTTTCGATATCATTAGGTAGGCACTTATAATTTCCGTCCTAATCCATCTAAACAAATAAAATGATGCGTTATCTCTTTGTGATAGCATAACGAAACAACTACTGGATTGATTTCAACAAAATTAAATAGATTTTATTTCTTTTAAACTGTAAATAACACTACGATATCTCATTTAATAATCTCTAAGGAAACAAACATTTTATAAGCATTACGAGTTCAGTGTCGTGTTTCCCTGTACTTTTACTTTGTTAAACTTTAAAAACAGATGAAGTCGCGGCTATCAGCTAGTAATATATAAAAGCTAATATTAAAATTTGATTAATTGGCTAGTTTAAACAAAACAGTTTACTGATAATATGAAAACAAGGGAGTCGACGTCTACCGTTATGGGAACGAGGGGTGCCATAACCTACAATTTCTATCGGACACTTCAAATTCCCTCTGCATACAATATAAAACATAGATATATGATCGGTTAAATTGAACGGGCGATAATAGATTTCAACGTACATCACATTAAGTACCAATATCGCTTGCTTAGTTTAAGCATTTTTTAAGAAAATGTACTGTATCATTAGTCGATTGAGTCATAATGGAGGGCAATAATTTGTAAAGATGTGTGCCTTCCTGATAGTGGGTTATTTGTTTATCGGTATTAAATTAATGCTTTCAAACTTGATATACGACTTCGGCAAATATACACAGAAGCCTCTGTCTAGTACAGTACGTAGTAGGTATAATATACATACAATTTTTTTTAAGATCGACAACAAAACTGCACAATATCTAGATAAAAATAGTGCTAAAAGTATTGCCTAAAAGAAATTATCGAATACAAAATCAATCATGTGCTCTTTAGTATTTAATAACGTAACAACTTTCCCACCCAAGACGCTGAGAATAATCGTTTATCTGCAAATTGAGCAGTCAACAAAACAAGGTGCGTCTAATACGGCGTAAAATTAAAAACGCTATCCCCATTCCGAGGGAAAAAAAAATCGGAAGAAAATTATAGGAAAATATATAAAAAGCATCTGTCGCACAATGAAAGTAACATAACAAGTGAGATATTAATCAATGTGAAGTGTACCCTCCTTACGCGTCACCGGCAAGCCTTTCCGAGGCATTTATCACGTTATTAAAACTTGCTACGTTCACTAAAAAAGATAATTATCTTAGCAACCCTCGTCTTAGCCAGGGCTGGTTCACGCTCAATTTGACACCAGTTCCGCACAGATCGCCTTACACCGTGTGCGTGAAATCTGATGGCGTATATATTACTTTATGAAATCCCTTGAAAATTTGTTACAATTCCCTTGTTTCTGTCATTTATTCAATATAATTCCGATCACATATAAGTGAACAATAAAACGTGTTCAGCCCTAAGAGGGTCGAGTCCAGCACATGTTAGCCATCAGTCATCGATGTAGCTGAAGGTTGTGATTTCGGACACACACACGTACACAAACATGTTTCGTATGATAAGTGTGGATGTGTGCGTTAAATCGGATCCTACTACTGAACTATGATTTAATATTCGCCTATAACGCGACTTATCTATTTTCAATGTTTTCTCTATACGAATACATGTTTACCAACGTTATAATCGTTTTATTTTACAGATGTTTGTGTGAGCGTTCGCAAGTGACTCCCAAAAGTTGGTTTCGGTTCACCAAAAATAAAAAGTCATCCGGAAATTTCAAACGGTAGATATTTTTATTTAGGGAAAAGCGAAGTAAACGACCGCAGTGCAGGTTATTATAAAAATGTGTTTGTAATTTAAACGTACTGCGGTAGATCTCATATTTCTCGCAGAGATCGCAATTTCCCGGTATACTCGGAAAAGCTACAAATGTTCGCGAGCTAGCGTCGGAAAATTACATTTCATAAATTTTAGTGTTGTATTTTATACGTTATCGATATCGATTATAATTATAATTAATTTCATTCGTGTATTCTCGATGCTCTTCTTTTTATATGAAGATTTAGAATTAGAAAACATTCATAATACTCATTTAATTTCTGCGCAAAAAGAAGGATCTATAAATTATCGATATACCTGTCAAGACGGGGCTTTAATCGAAATAAGCACTTTGAGTAATTGAAACGTTTTACACATCTGTCCAAAAAATGTATTATATAAAAACCATCGATAACATTCCCAGCACTATCAACTGAAGAGCGTTCCGTACCGCAGTGGCGGGCATAACGCGTCGTTGGTCGAATCACACGAGTCGTTTCACAAGATAACAATTTGCGGAATTATTTACCATATGCCTGCTCCAAATTGGTTCACATACCTTTGTTATATATGAATTAATATTATTAGGAATTTCGGTTTTATATTTAAAAAGTTTGTATTTTATTATAGAGGGAAGGTATATGGAAGAGTGGAATACGATAAATTTTCCAGTCAAATTAGCCTAAATAAATTTTGTGTGCTGAAAAGTAAATGTATGGCAAGCTCACAATAAAAATCCACCCTCGACAGTAATTCTTGTTAAGATCGTCCGATGTTCTGAGCCACGTTTCCTTAAACAGTCTTCGCTATCAGACGGAAAAAGAATTACTTCCGGGCCGTCAACAGATACTAAACCGCACTTTTACAAGGAAACTCTTTTGTTTTATTGCCCCTTTATATGATACGTCTAACTCCTTGGACAAGGAAGGAGGGTTTTATTGGAAGAAAATGTAGAATTTTATTCCGCTTTAACCGGCTCTAAATTTATCTACAGGATGTTTAGATAATTTTTATAAGAAATTTAGCTTTTTTCATTTGACTTTTGCTTATATCCTTGACCGTTTATTTCTTACTGTCCTACGAGAATATTAATATAAAATTAAATTATCCGTATCTTTTATATAAGCAACCAAATAAGAGTATAAAAAAAATAAAGAGACCACAAATATAATTGAACGAGTTAAATAAAACAGGTACTAGAAAATGAATAACATAAAGATTAGGTAACGACAATAGAAATGATCTTTTTAAATATATAATATAAATATATATAACCTATTTCTTTAAAAATCTGTATTTCTTATCTGTTTCATAATTATCAATGCACCTTTTATTCGGGTCACGTATGTTCTCACGTTCAACAATAAATTAACGAATACAATATCTGACCATTCATTGTCACTTTCCGGGCGAATTACAACGAAATTAGGATAACCTTACACCGTCACGTTTTGGACATTAAACGAAGACAAAACCTAATACCTCTGGTGACAATATATTCACGAACCAGTGCTATCATTGCGCAAAAAACCTAAGATCGTTTTACAATCAATTAAATATACATCGGATTGTGTTCTTTATGTGTGTGGTGTTGAGGTGATATTAGGATGTCGTATAACAGTGGGTGTGACGGTGTGACGGTGTCCCATTGATCTAGTATTAACGGCACCCCATTGATTGGAACAATGGCATATCGTTGGTTCAGTCAGCGAGCGATCTCTGTTTCAGCTATTTTGTTGTGACGTAAACAAAGACTGACTGACGTTATGATAATGTTGATTGACTTGTATTTACTGATAACGGCCTATATATTATATAAGTAAGCTATAATTTGGTTATAACATGGAATGTTATTTCTAACAATGCGTTAAACGAAAATATTTTTGATATTTTTTTTTATTAAAATCAGACGAAGTGTTGATTTATCTATGATTCCAATGAATCATAAACAAAAAAGTAATAATACGTTTCTTTTAATATTTAAATATAAAAATCTAAAAAAATAGAAATTATATTAAAAATGGTCTACTTTTTATTAATGAAAATGTGCAATTTTTAATGCAATATTAGTTTAGTCAGTTTAAAATATCAAATATTTGTATTTTGATTTTCAGCTGTGAAAACTTACATTTAAATGATAAAAATCAAAATGAACGATGAACCAACAATTCATATACCAGCCGTAGATAAAATAAATTAATTACAAAATATTATAATATAACGACTTGTAAAAAAATTTAATTTAAAAATTATCAAATTTCTAATCATACGATAATGATATAAGTAACGACAGCTCCCATGATAATGATAACTCTGACTCTATATTGTTTACCTCATGTGATATGACCGTGTCATTCCGCCCAGCCACATCTGGTCGCGTTAAAACGGATTAGCTTGAAGATTACAAGCTAAAAAAACACCATGACAAAGACACCGTCAGCCTCACCGTGACTATTGCAAGGATATGTTCGGCAGCTTTACGATTTTTTATAGCCTGTTTTTATTTCGGGGGTGCTAAAGTGTATTATTTCATACATATTACATACCACTTCGATCCTTTCTTGATATGTTTATTTAATTTCAACCGATTCGTGTAATTCATAATTACCTTATAGCTTCATTACAGCGGGTATTTAATGGGACAATTTGTTTTCTTTAATCACCCAAAGTAAAATATAACCCTATCATAGGTTATTATAGAATTATTATAGTGTACAAAATTAGTGTGTACATACTAATTTGAGTTACATGCACAGAAATGTTCATAGTGTTATTTCAAACCGGATATTTCTATGATAGCTGCAAACGATCTATATATAGTGCGATAATTTACAAACGTCTCACGTTTTAAGAACAAACATTTAGACATTTAATCGGAACATCGAGAGCGTTATTTAAAAACATAACTCACAATACGCCGTCAATGTTGGCCACTTGGCATCCCACAGTCAACAATCACGTTGATTTCTTGTGTAAACATCTCTTAACCTTACCCAATAACCGATGTATATCAAGTTGCTTTCGGAGTATTACGATATTTTGTCTACACGGATGCTGGCGATGTATCCACGACCAGCCGTTCCTGAGCTCTCGGACTTTAAGTGTCCGGTCCCGTTTAAAGCTCGGCGAATTCGGATGAGCGGCCAAGATAAATTGGCGGTCGGTTACATTGTAGCGCGAACGTGCCGTGGCTTCAACTCCACGGGCTATTATTGTTCTGGCCAGCACCGATGAAATATTGCCCCACTGTGCATGCCCGCACTGTTTTCGCTAACAGAATCGCTGTTAAAAATATCGGTGGGAATTCGCATCGGAGATACGAGTTTCTAACTCCGGAAACACATTCGAACTGTGATTTGGCGAACAATATAAAAATACATCAGTATACATCCAACATCGATACCAAACACAGAACAGGAACGTAAACTTCTCTATTACTAAAATCATTCACTTCTTAAGTCTTAAGATCATCTATCAGAAGCTTAATAAAAAAATCATTTATACTAAGCACAGATCGCATTTTTTCTCAGAGAGGGGAACGGGGACAAGTGACAATTCAATACAAAGATAAAATTTCTATCACGCCCGAAGATTAGCCGCTATTGTACTACGGTGCGAGATTAACTGATAACTATTCGTTTTGTTAATAATAAAAATATTTGGATTGTCAGTTTGGGGTGAAGCTCCCCTAAGTTATTATTTATACCGCCACTTTATCAAATAGATACATATATCATACAACCAATTGATGATTATAGAAATCTATGAACAACATCAATACTTAAAAACTTCAACGCCAATATTCCTATATAACGATCGATTGAAACTCAATCGTTATCTGGACGTCATGACGACTTATTACGTATACTTAAGTTTAATGAAAATAATTGTTATAACAACTGTACAGAATTAGTCCGAGTATTTTCAGTACGATATCTATTTTATTACGCACTGATAGTTCCGTTTCATTACAGAATATCGTGCATTGTGACATCACATTATATTATATTATACAAATAAAATAAAATAATAAAAATGAATAAAAACAATGGCCATTATTAAACATGAATATAAGTTAGCCGTCATACGAACATCGTGACAAATTTATATTTTAATCGATAAAGCATAATTACTCCGCTGACATTGAACGTAATTTCAAGGAGAACCATACATTTGTTATGTAAAATAATTAACATTGCGATTTGAACTTTTACTGTCTACGATTAAAATTTATTAAAACATATATGTAGGTATTATAAATTGAAAATAAATATAAAATATTTCAATTGTATTAAAACTGATTATTATTTATAGCATACAAAAGCTGATGTCAGTAGTCCGCTGTAATGAAGATGTAATGGGCCTGCTAATCCTTTACTAAGGGGGTGGATTTCAAAAGATGTCAAGCGAATATGACAGCTATTTTGACAGTAATGCAACGTATTCGAAACACAGTTGTCATAATAATAATCAAAGCTTTAACTGTAAAATAAAAGAAATTCTAACGGTTATTTTTACATCTGTCAAATTTTACCGTTTCGCTATCTGTGTTCGTCGTTTTTCAGTTCATTGGTATATGAAAATAATAAATTTTAATATCCGATACATATAATATATTATGTATCGACAAACATATTATTCGCGGTCCGACGCTCAACGTAAAATAAACAGTGGCTCATCAAACATTCATAACCAATCCCCTTTGTCAGGTCGAAAGCAAATAGGAGTGATGTTTTACAAAAAAAATATTTTTTATTCACAATTAAATATAAAAATTGCAATCACAATTAGCCCCGCCGAACCCGCGTCAATCCTGACACGGCATCATTATTGGACTTGCAAATTTATGAGATGATTGACATTCCGATGTGATCCTATTGTAACAAACAAGTTCGGCTCATCAAAAATTCATTGATCCCAGTTCCCATACTTTAATAATTATCTAATCTATTTAATAGAAACATTAAATCAAACCGAGATCGCATATTTTAAGATGTTCAACGATTTCAATCATATTTAAACATAAAAAAATATGAATAGTAATAATAAGAGGAGATCGATATAAAACTTGTGAGAACCGTTTCTATAATTTAACTGGATAAGGGAAGTTTAAATGCAATTGTAAAGGAAGAGATGCATTTCAAGAGATTTCGTGACAATTTTATTATATAAAAAAAAAAACTTGCCAATCAAGTTTAATTTAAAAATGAGGTTTAGGTGACGTCCCTTATTGTTGTGCAACCGTTATTTTTTCTTTAAAAAAATGCGAATTTTATAAGGAAAAAAAAAATCTGTTGACGGGGGTCACGCCTTAACCAAAATTAAGTTTTATTCGTAAGCACCTTTATGCACTTTGACACGGGATGAACGCGTAAAAAATTCATTCATTGAGAACATCCGTTTTTTGCTGTATTGAGACATGAAATTTTTTGAAACGGTGGTTAGATAATGTTACCGTCTTAACATAAACAATACAACCCCTTTAAGTTTACGTAGACATGTGAACACGGCACTTAATCCTATCCTTAGAATCTATTAGATATAGCCGGCATAGAAAATATCTTTACCGAAGGGTAAGAAAAACTCAAATAGCTACGAAAATAGAAGCGATTTTTTTAAATTTCACTAAAAAAAAAAGGACGCCTATTTTTTAATATGAATTAATTTTTAACAGATTATAATAATAATTGTTCCGCTTGATAAGGTAACAGGCATCAAAGAGACCTTCTGCTTGACTGCGCGGAAGCAGCTCGGTCAGCGTTCAGCGACATAACGATCCCACAATTGGCGCCATTACCCAGACCTCACGTTCCAAATTGCCCAACTTTGCTATAAATATCAAAAGAAACTAAAATATTATTTTTTTATTTTGACATTTACATCATTATTTCAATTATCTATCCAAAAACATCAATTAAATGGAATGGAAAAACTATTCGAGTTTTCTTTAGTTTTCTCGGTTTTATAAAATAATAGTACCATAAGTTGTAACCATATTTAATTCTCGACGACGATCAGCATCAACAAATGCGTGTTCCATAAAAGGACATGGATATACTAGAACCGGAATTAAATATCTACGCCTCATCGGATCACAATAGCATGGTTTGACTGCAACCCGACACCCACTACATTGAGATCTATCTGTTTTCAATACATTTGATAATTTAGCGAAAAGCGCTTCACTTAAAGCGATTTATTTACTGTCGAACTCAATAAGTATTTATTAATTACACTGATAAGGTAGGTTTTCACTTAACCTCTGACGATACAGCATATACAGGCGTTACAAAACAATAATCACTATGAAAATAAATCATACGTCAGCCTTGTAATAAAGCGATGTATATGCTGCAGCAACAAATATGGGTATTATAAAAGGCGCTTGCGCATCAATCTCTTAACATCTGATGTTCCGGTCCTTTGTGGTTCGTATTGCAAATCTTTATTTAATATTTCATCGTAAAATTCACAATTAAATGGTACTTAAAATAGTTATTGAAAAGTCTTGAATATTCCATTGAGGCATTTATATTTTCATACTTTCCGCCTTAAAACGTTGAGTTGTCATTTATTTTTAGTTGTTATAAATACGTCTTAGTTATTTGATTTCATTGTTTTCATTTAATTTAATCAGTTATATATATATTTTTTTCTGAATACAATTTGTAAAAGAGCGGTGAGCGAAATTTGATACTGTCATACTTTAACATATTTTGGTGCAATTCTGGAAAGACAGACAATTGACTTCCGTTTCCTATGGACATGCATAACACACCCATAAGATCAGATCTCGAAACGCACTCAATCGAAAATCTGATGCAATCATTTCAAATCATGCCATTCTATTTTAAGGTAGGAACTTAAACCTGAACTTCGAAAAATACTTCACACAACAACTATTTGAAATCTTAAAGGTTATTTCAAATAACGCAATAATATTATCTATACAACCCTTTCTTTCAATAACACCAAACTTATTTGTTGGAACCTAATTAAGTGTGACACGACAACTATAAAAAATTTAACTCGAAAAAAAAACAAACCAGAGTTACTTAAGACATCAATAAAATAAACAGTTTACTGCTGACATTGACATTTCTTTCAAAGCTTCAGTTTTTAGTCATTATTTATGAACGAAACCACTCAGTTTTGACTCTTAATCCTCACTCGAAAGTTAAACACAAGTGGTTTTAATGTGACCAAAGGACGCCTTGTCTTGTTAGTGAGGCGCGGACGAATTTGTCCTGTTTTGAAGTGCTATATTATAACTTTAAAATAAACTAATACAAAAAACTAACCTCAGACTTTCCGTTGAACGGACCATATTTGGTGCCGGCTGGTATGATAGCTTTGGCGACGATCCCGCCTGATTTCATTAGTTTCAATTCCCTCGGTAGATTCGGTTCGGATTTCTCCAGATCCATGAAATCGTCTTCCTCGTCGGGAGTCTTCGTTTGGTCCAGGAACCTGTCGTTCGGGAGCTCTAGGGGCCTGGAGAAGTATTTCCTGCTGTACTCGTAGTTAGTGAGGTATGACTCTTGAAGTCCGAAGTCCAAAGCGCTGTAATATTCTTTCATGTCTGTTCCTGGAGCCATGTTCTCCTGTTTGATGTGGACCAAGGTGGGAGCTGACTCTGATGCACCGGAGCTCGGACTTGGCGGAGGACTCACTGACTCGTGACTGTCAGCGGCTGTGGAATAATTTAAAGGTCAATAAATCTCCACAATCACACAGAAATAAATGAAGGATGTAATTAATTTTGAGTGAACTTTAATAATAATCTCAAACGATCCGTGCTCCTTGACAACGCGAACCTGTCTTATTACAGACATAAAAAGATGATGGAATGCAGGACGGTGATCGCATTATGCGTGGTTTCCGTTCACCACAAAGGACTTCCGCTTGTCTCTTCACTCAGAGCATCCCTCCGAAATGCAAATCAACATGAAGATATGTCTTTGTTTTTTGTATTCTCTTTGCGGTTATTAGCAAATTCTTTTTTTTTTTTTGCTACACCCGTAACCGCTGGCTTAGTACAATCTATCGGATGAAACATTTAAATACAATCTACACTTTTTTATAAGCTCGCAGCTTGTAACCCTATTATCCGTCATATTTAATCACAAAGATAAACAGCTAGGTGCGGTGTTTAGTCGAGAGAACGAATTCATTACTAGCGGACGCACGCGTGTCATCAATAAACTACATCCCCTAGTCAAATACAGCTGAAAGAGACACTCCATAAATCATAACCGCCCCATTACTACTAATATACTTGTTAAAACAACCCCTATCTCGTCCATACGTCTTTCACAGCGCGTGGCAGTGAAAAAACAGAATCGAATTAGACGCTTCATAGATCTGTATTACAATAAGATTACAAGAGAGCAGTGATAACCGCTTAGCATTACAAAAGTGCAGTTCCTACCGACAATGCGCAGGATATGCGTGTGTCTTAAAGGATTTCTTTTGTGAGCTCGGTTCGCCTGCGTACCTTTAACCCTGTTGCTATGCTACAACACCTGTCGCAATCAATTTATCGTTTTAAAACTACAGTCATATTATTTATATTATATTTATATTAATTCAAACAGTACACGTATCTGGCACGAAAGTCGTAAATATGCATACGAATTTCAAATTCAAATTAGCCATATCGGTGATTTGATGTGAGCGCTCCGTGAGCGGACAATGCTGAAGAGCTGTCGTTAAATCTTCGGTTTCCGCAGAAACTGACCCATGTTAAAATAAGAACAAACACACAAACTCACTTAGAGCTGTCCATGTTTTCATATGTTATATATTATTATAAATTAATACAACAAAATAATACCTTCACTGGCGTTACTTGTTAAAAATGCGTTTTGATAAGCATATTCGTATCAAATTTCTTTGGATTACTTTTTCTGCTACAAAAAGCTGTACATGCATTGCTATACTTTGTCGGTATTAAATTATATGAATCAATATATATATATAAATATATATATTTATATATATAATATTTTATTCTGCCTGTATCTACAGCACTCACTTCAGTATTTCAAGTTAGTTACGGCAACTGACAATGGGAGAAGTTATTCTGTCACTCACAGTTCACGGACTCGCATCATAAAACTCTTAACAAAGACACGCCATATAACAAAGGACTCTATCACAGAGACCTAAGACTTATATTTGTTTAATATTAGCAAGCTCAAAATTAAGTATAGTGCATGCCTCATCGGCAATACATTTGCAAGTATGTACCCATTGATTTGACGACCGCTCGGTTCTGGCAAAATAGAATTTCCAGTACTTAAATATGTTAAAATGAGGTGTATTTCTTTCCTACATTAACATAATAATTGTACGTATAAATCTCGAATACATACAAATACATATAACTAAGGAAATCTATTATCTAAGGAAAAATAACGACTCCGTTTTTTAGGACACCAGTTAAATAATATCTCTCATATCTTAAAGTTTCTTTTTTCTCAAGATGTTTATAAATTTCGTAAATTTACTTGAATATCGTTCGTTAAAAGGGACTGAGCGGTTAATAAAAAAATGTGTGCCATACCATTTTATATTAATTTTAATAAAAATATTAAATTATCTTTGTAATAGGTATATGACATTATATTATTTTTTCAAGATTTTTGCTACGGAACTGTATTAGTAGAAATAAAATTACTCACAGTCGTTGCTTAGGATATAAAAAAAAAGTTAAAAACCATAAACCAAGACACTTACAAAATCAACCACAGATTGATATTATAAAAAAAAAAACTTTTGCAGCGGTTCAAAAAAAAACCCGCTATCTGACCGCAGATCATAGACAAACAATATATATAACAGATAAAAAAAATATTTCACAGGTTAGTGATGTAAACAGGACCTTTGAAAACTTAAGCTTTGTCAAACAAACGTTAAACCGGCGGCGGCTTTCAAGACGGAAAATATCGATATAAATGTATTCAACGATATTTCGCACACCCTTCACATTATAGATAAAGGTTTTGTCAAAACAAATTAACACTTCAAACTGAAGATACGGGAATATGATATTCGTTCTATATATAAATATTATTGTATTTCTTATAGCAAGTTTATTTTCATTATATTTTCAACTTTAATTCTATTGGAATTTGTTTTATTTTATAATGTCGTTAATTGGCACAGAGGATAATTAGCCGTTAGTTATCTTTAGACTTCCGTTCTTTCAATTAAATTTTGATAGTGTTCTAATTAAAGCTGTCATTTTTTTTATTATTATAAAACAGATAAGACAATGACATATTAAATATAAGCCTTTATAATGAAGATATAATTATAAATATTAAAAAAAAATTAAATTGTTAAGTACAAAAATTTCTAACTCACCAGACATCTTCATTTTCAATCTCCGACTTATTTTTAAGACATGCCAATTGAATTGCCAATCGTATTTATTTTATTAATAAACGAACCACCATTTTAAGACACCAGAATCAATGTCACTTCACATATAACCACCGTCCTGTCCGTGTGTACAGCGCTGGGTGTGTGCGTCGGGCGCGACGGACGATCTCACAGTAACGAGAGGAGAGCTCATCCCTAGAATCCCGACATACCCTCGCCCCACCCTGCACCCCTGTCACCCCTCTCTTTCATACATAAGGGACGTCCGTACAAGGTTACTGAATTTTTTTAACCTAGTTGGATATAACGTTCGTACAAAGTTACTGATTTTTTTTTAAATCTATTTTCGGATATCGACTTTCGAGCGAATTTGCTGATTTTTTTTTATGTTCGTTTTGAGATTTAAAATATTTTTATAGTTTTTTTTTTAAATCTATTTAGCAAAGACTTTCATAGAGAGTGACTGTTTTACTAAATAAATTTGCTAATAACGGTTCATACAAGATAACTGTTGATATTTTTCTATCTATATATTAGTTATTTCAATGAAAAAGTTCATTCAATGTTACCTTTTTTTTCTTTTTTTTTCGGACACTAGGCTGGTTTTTTCTTATATGTTGTATATAATTCTATTATATTATGTACCCGGACGTTACGTTAAATTTTCTTTGTTCCTTTCGCCCTTATTACATATCGACATTACGATATCAATCTCTTGTTTTCTTACTCATAACACCATTACAATATTTTACACCGGTGACGTTCGAACAATGGCCCTTTAGTTATCGACAGCGCTTATAAGTAATCAGTTTCGCCACACGACCAGCGACCGTAGAGCTCTATCGTTTCACGCGAACAGAGTTCAATGGGAGTTTCAGCGCGGATAGACCTATAAATGGATTTCATTTAATAATGGTCGCCATATTGCTTTGATTGAAAAGAAACTCGATTCAAAACAAGCCTTGTCTTATCGTGTCTGGATATATTACAATCCAATTAAAATTAAACTTAATTCGATAGCAAAAATACGCAGTCCAAAGATCACTAATATTAATTCAGTTATAAAATTCAATGGTAAATGAAATACGTATGAAAATAGGCAGTGTGGCAAGTGAGACGGCAGATAACTAGATAACGTACAAGATCAGTGGCTGCTGTGTGATTGGTGGATATTCGAGATGGGCGTGGCCGGCGACGGATGCACCAATGAGATGATCCACATTATCTGCGTCTTTGTCCGTCAGGAGTCTGAAGAACGCATCAAGTACCAATATACAGTCTATAAACGTATCTCACACATGATACGTAAATACACACAAATCGATTATATTTCTGATTAATTTTCATTTATTTAGCTGTGAAGCTGACAAACGGAATCAATTTGCGCAGACACGTCCTGATAATCGATTCAAACAGATCCGATAATCGATTTTACAGTCCGCGTTATAAATGAATCTGTGATAAGGAACGTGCAAACAACCAGCTAATGTCTTGAACATGTTGCTGTGAATTAATAAAATAAACATATTCCACTTTATCATATAGTATAAAATTATTCAGAAATAGGGAGAATCTTTAAGAGTTTTAGAATATTTGTATCTAATGAACTTAATATTGAAACTCATAACGCCCTCAAACTAGACACGTATATATGAAATTTGTTAAAATACTAACTTAATATACAAAAAAAAAATAGCGATTACCTTTAAATTAATATAAATCAATATTATTACCTTCGTTTCTCTTTGTATAAATGAGTTTCGTATTACTAAATAGCGAAATCAATATATTTTTGTTAATATCTCAACTAAAACCCCTTAAAATCAAACTACTTGTGTAGAGCCATTCAATTCTATATACCTATCCTACACAAGGAAACGTTGAGCGAATTTACTCAGCGGGGGGTGGCCGCGGCGGCCATCTTGCTGGACGAAGAGCGTCAGAACGTCTCAATAGTACAGTATGAAAGAACACACTCAACATATATGTGGATATATAATAATAATGTTGGAATAATCATTTTATAGTTTTCAGGAGCAAATAATTGATAGTTTACGGTTACAAGAATATATACCTACGACTTATAAATAACTACACATAGTTGGCAGCTATTCTGCCAATGTAGCTAAATAAATCCTCCATCGAAACAAACTCCATGGTATATCCGAGCTGAATTCACAATGACCGGCCATTTGGGACACGACTGCCGCGGCGACAATTTTATTTGCGGAGTCCCCCCCATTTGGTACCTCCCTTTGTTGGCAATTCTTAATACGTTCCTCGCATACTGAAGCAAAAACTTGGATTCCCGCTCGTAGTTTATGTTGGCTATTACAGTTTTATTCACGTTTACGCCTAATGGCTCGCATGTTAAGTAAACGAATGTTTTCGGGTTCTGTTAGAACTAGCTAGATTTATCTATGTGTCATTAAAACTCCTTGAATTCCATCAGACGTACATTGGCAGAATAAAATCGGATTGAGTCAAATGTCCAAGGAGTTCCGATATTCTAAATTTAAAATCATTGCTATTCATTGATATCGAGATCCAACTGTCGAGTCCATTGAAAATGCGATCGTATCTCGCAATGGATGCCATTATTTTCAATTCCATTCGTTTCAAACTCCCAGGGACAGAATGTGTTAGAGCTGATAAAGGTTTTATAGAACTGCGATTTACTATAGTTTGCAATTTTTGACTTTGTGACCAGTCTGACATGTAGGTACTCAAAATTCTCATAAAAAAAGAAAGAAATACTTAGAATTTCGAATTAGTAATCTTATTTGTAGTGGTTTCTAAAAAAAAATAAGTTTTCAAATGATAATATTAATCAATGATAGCATTGATAATATAAAATTAATATTTTGGAAGCCAGATAGGTACATATAAAGTTTATATTCTAAATTTAAACTAAAATTTAATATGCTAAGGGTGGTGTAAAATAGGTTTACTTTTATTATAGATAAGTTGGCAACACAATTTGAAGTGGTCTGATAAAAAATCCATTTCAATTTATATAGTAGACGTACGATAGCCGATGGGTGAACCTCCCGGGGCGATCCGATTTAAACAGCCAATAAAACTGTATTACATATATAGGGCTTGGACACATCGACAGAATTTGAGTGTAGGTAGTTTAGATGTTGTATGACAGGCTTAAAATTCAACATACATATATTAATTTTGTTTCCTTCATTTTTGACATTTTTCAAGTTGGCATTTTTTTATTTAATTTAAACAAAAAATACTTCACAAAGCTTATTTACTGCAATACGAGATGGAAATTATATAAAAAAATAAAATAATCAAAAGTAGAATGAAAAAAACCCCGGACATTATTGAATTTGCTTATAAGTAGACTGTCGTTAATCTCACCAAATTATGTGTTACATAACAGTTTTCAGATGAGGCTCATCAAACCGAACACCGCTTTCAAGTCTCACAAGAAATAGGACATGCAGAAAAATATTAAATTCATCATATTTTTAAAATCTTAAGATAATACCTGGTGATATATTTTTTTAATGAAAGTTTATAACGCTAGAAGTATTAATAGAAAACACATATCAATATAAATTGCTATTTTTATTTTAGATAATACATGCGTGTTATACATTTGTTATAAAAAAAGCTTTGTGTAAAAAATAGTCAAAATATATGCAGAAGTATTTTGACTATTTTAGATTCCATATTCATTTTTTGGCGCTAATTATCTTAAGTAGAATTTTAATCTTATTGCTTCATATATTAATATTATATATAGTATTCAATCTTATATAATGTAGGGATTTTTTTATATAAATAAATAAGTACTTGTGTAAACTTGTGTAAAGTCTCCAAGCAGTTACACTTATGTTTGAAAAAAATAATCACAAGATTGTATCTTTATTTTAATATTTTTTTAATGAGGAATATTCTAATAAAGGCAAAATATTGAACTTAATTTTCTCTTTTCATTAATAACATTTGACTCGCGCAGACTGGACAAACAAAATAAAGCATGCTTGGTATATGAAAGCACACGAGATGTAATCACACAGACTACACGAACACATTGACATCACCCAATGGCGGACGAGAGAAATGACTCCAAGCTTCTTACCAATTCTGCCCCATACTTAGCCAAGTTCAAAACGACTTGATAACGAACAAAGCTGACTCCATTGATCCCGGGACAATAGCTCTCGCAAATTACACACCCGGACGGCAATTACGCGCCATAACAACATATATATTTGTATGACAATGATTCGAGTTTTTGCGAAATACGATACGCCATGACTGTGTGAGAATTTAGCGCGAATTTCTGTAATTACTGTCAGACATCTTATTTATAATCTAGATTCTAGATATGTTTTTGTGATGATTAAAAATGTTGGTCTCAGAAACAAATATAAAATTTTATTTGTATTTTTTTTTAATTAATAGGATCTCTATTTATAATTAAGTACACGTTTATATTAAGCTCGGTAAAGTTTTCTTAATAATATCTAGTAATTATCTCGTCCTTTCATGAACATGCTTACTAAACTAGAAACGAAACGTCGGCTGGAACATAATAAGTAAAAACCTAATACAAGAAATATAAATCCAAAAAATAAATTATTTTTATAAAACAGAAAATAGTACTTCTGGATAAAAAAAAACCTTAAAAAAATCGCTACAAAAATATTCAGTCAATTTTTTTTTAAAATTATTCTCAAAGAAGTATTTACATATGTAACCTCATTCTGTAAATATGTCATACAGTGTGCACGGATGAATACGTATAATTAATAGTATATCTCTGTCATTTATCCGGTCAGACGCTCTCAGAGCTGATAGTCGCCCCACTTCCTAACAGTTTCACGGAAGACGCACCCGACGCTATGGTAATCAATTTATTGTTTACAATTTTTATGACGATTTTTATCGATATCGTAAAACCGGTCGGTGTTAAAGGTGACTTATCGGACTACGGATGCTATTCATAGAATTATATTGTTTTAAATTTAAATTTATGTTTTTATGAATCGTAATTGAGTTAGTTAATAATTTATTATAATGATTTTCCGTTATTCTCATATGATAATGGCGTCGTCTGTGATGGCGCCCACTGTGTTCTGTCAACGCTGAGCGCGTCAAAGGGTTTCTGTCAAGGCGCGAATTAAATCTACCAGCGGGAGGCTTCAGAGGTGCCCTCAATTCATCTGGACCGGTTCTATCAGGTTTTTTGTATACCCTTTTTGATGTTGCAACGTTAGATGTTACATAAAGTATGTGACGATTCACAAGTGCCCTTGTATGTATTTTTTTTTGTTATGTTGTTCTGTTCCACTTCATTATTCCTGTTATTTGGTTTTCGATATAGGTATTAACAAAGTTATGATTTTATTATAAATATATATTTATTATAATTATTAGTTCAGTATTTATTATTTGTTATGCACAAACCGTATCTACCATTAGGTTCCCGACAGGTGAAACCGTACGTTCAGGCTTACACTAACGTTCCAAATTTAAATTACGATAAAAATATCATCATGCAACCAGGCAATTGTCTTATGTTTTTTAAATTTAGAACAATATCAATCAATCACACACAAAATCGAAAAGGAAAGAAATTAAGGGTACAAAGTCAAGTTACCCCAATGCCATCAAATAATTAGCTCGCGATAAAATATTGGCAGTCTTTCCCTTCCGTGCCATCTCGAGCCACAACTGTCGATGTCACCTTAATTTACGAGCTTCAATTATAAATTTCACATCTTTCGTAATATTCCAAGCAAATTTGAACTTTATTTCCAAAATTATATGATTCCGATTAAAATTTAATGATTTATTTCGAGGATATCTATATTCTATACATTCATAATCTGAGATGTGATGTAATTTTTACTTAAATCAATAAATATAAGAACAAAAATATATTTAATGAAATTGTCATAACATTTATGTAGCAATTAATTTTAATAGTGAACTCTGTTGCTTCCCGTTGTTGAGGCTGAGATAAAACTGATGATTAAAGCTGAAAAGATAACAATGGAGTTTTTAATGTTTAGTTAGTGTTTCCTTATGACCCCTGACATTAGATACTGGTGTATTCCTGCTAATTAAATTTAACAGGCCATTGTTATCAGTCACTTGTTTGCTCACTGTTACATTTATTTCTATACACTATGTATGTATATTTACGTTATAATTTTCTTATATTATAATCCGCGTCTAATCTTAATTTGTATTCGATCTTAATTTCAGCTTCCCCTGATAATTTTGTGATGTCTTCCCAGCGAGAGAAACATTAAATTTTCCAAATTAATCTATACAAAAGACAGTACGAATGTCGTGTTTCGCGAACACAAAGATATGATTAAACTGCCAGCCACCGGCTTCGTTTATAAAATAAAAATTATTTGACGAGGGTTTGCCATTAATTTTGGCGACAATGTGATAAATAATAAGAGAGGTGTAATGGGGGCCGCATCCCTCTAAAACGTCACTTTGAGCTGCTTTTGAAGTTTCTGACAGCTCACATACTAATTTCCTCTCCGATGGCGTTGGAGCCGACACGTTTCAATAAAATCATTGTGTTTTTACACTTTTTAAATCCCAAACATTTGATACTATCCAATTACATACAAATATCCAAATATATATAGACTTAATAAACATTAATAGTATTTTGGCATTACAATTATCGACTGTGGCCTCACAATTTATATGTCAATTATGTCAATGACATTAGTGACGTATCACAAGACATCAAAGTGCGTCACTAGCATGCATAGAAATTTCGCAATTAGAGCTTACACATTAACTGATTAGTTAGTGATATCTCAATTGTATTGGTTATGGTTAAGTTTATATGAAAACACGTATCTATAAATGAAAATTTCATTTTTGTTAATAATTAATTAAATTCTTTTCACAGATGATGTAATGTTTGAATTGTCTTCATAAATCCATAGATAATTTTGTTCGGTAAAGATTTATAGGAATAATGTAAGTCTTAAGAGTAATTAATGTTTATTAATATTCTATGAGATATATCGTCGCAAAACATATTCATATGAATGTAATCCAGTGAAACAGATATTGCGTGAACATTCGGCGACAGTAAATCAAATTTAAATTCGACTTGGCGTTTCATGGCGGCGCGTGATCCGTGAAAAATTGCTTATTTTAAAACGCCATACAGCCGACGCTCTCTCTAGGGTGGATGAGAAACTTGATTTTTTTTTTAAATATACATTATAAATCTATAGCTCATATAAGTATATGTTTTATTATCTGTTAACATAATACCAAGTAATAAGATAGTAATGAAGTAATGTTTATCTAAATATAAATATATATATATATGAATACTGTTAAATAAATATATTTTTGATTTGGGTTTTTTTTTATTTTTTTGGCTGTATGAAGATCACACAAATCAAGGATTCCATTGCGCTCGAAAAAAAAATCCTCTACCGGATCCCAAACCGATTGCAAATGTCGTGTCCATATATCACGCAGATCATCAGATTTTTTAATAAAATTGGCTTCCCTACAGTCTGACTGTATTCGCATTGTTTGTTTTATGTATCATTTTTTTGCTATATCACAACACTACGATAGATTGTTTTAAAATTATCGAATGTTTCGTCTAATTGGCTTCGGTTCTTTCACTTGTTATCGTTATATTTATATGTTTATATATTTCTTTAAATACATCACCCAGCCGGTAATGTTATCGTAATACGAATTCAAATTATCGTAATTATAAAACTCGCTCCCACTTCAAACCTCTCAGATTGCTGTCCAAATATACGTTAGGGGTCCGTTACGATTCTTACAATCAAAAGAATTCGATCAACCAAGTCGGGCCCCATATCTATTCTTTGCTACCCCTACCTGAAGATTGGATGAATTAAAGGATATTGATTCGTAAGTTAATGAGGTTAGATTTCAATTTTAATTGTTCGCTCCGTTGGCTTCGAAGTCGAGTGTCTAGCAAAGAAAATCGTCGATAAACAAAGGTGTAGTTAAATCAATGCTTCACATTTTAATATCTGGGTTTGTATGAACAAACAGAAAAAAAAAACGTTTTGTTGTCAACCACATTCTTATAAATGTTTGAAATTATTATGAAAATCAGCATTATTGTAAAAAAGATCGCTTAATTTTTTTTATAAGTGATTGTTTCATGTCATCTCATTATTTTTGACGTATTTGTTTGAGATTTGGCGAAAAAAAAAATAATTTTAGTTTATTTTATATAATATCAAAAAAAATATATAATGAAAAAAAGATTTTTGGAAACACATTCCTATGATTATTCTACAACGTCCATACTGCGTATTCACAGTATAAGATTTATTTTGACATACAATTCTCTCACAAAAAAATATATATATGTAAAAAAATCTAATATATTTTATATATAGACGCCGTTTACGAAACAAAAAAAAAATTCAAACATTACAGAGTCCTTGAAATAATAAAAGCAGACATTTGCTAACTTGAGGTCGAACGGAATCCACTCGCAGCGTTTGTTCTTACCCCCGTTATTAATACAAAACATTTGATAAAAATCATATTTTTTAATCGGTACACTCTGGGAACTTTATGTTTTTTTATTATTAATAATATACATATAATAATTTTGTATATTTAATTACGTTTACTTTGAAATTATCACGCGTTTCGTAAATACGATTTGACAACCGTTAGATAATTATCAGTGATATATTAGAATACGAGAAACGGCTAACCTACAATTTCACGCAAAAACTGACACGGAGGGGTCACAGTGCACATTTCACCCTTTGATTTTTTTGTTAAAAAAAATCATTTTTTCAGTCAATTTCTGATCAGGGCGCCATTAAAAAGAATTTCGCACGGTTAGTTACGACAAAAGGGTGTCACAGTTTATTTGAATGACATACTAATTTTGGTTTTATAAATGTTAACAATGGAACTGTCTCCAAGAAATGTCTATCTCTACCTGTCTTTGTAGGGATGTCGCAAAAGGGTTGATCCTTTTACTTGACCTTTGACATGAGGGGTTATTTTTTTGGTGGAATGTGTAAATTCGTAACACAGATATGTGTAATCAGCGTCGATTGTTAAATTTACAGGCTTCGTATCTTTTTTTTAAATAATCACACATTTTTTGATAACTTTCCCATCGTATCTGTTAGTTGTACTCCGCTGCTAGATATATTTTTGTAAATATTAATGAATAGAATATACCATAATGCAATAGAAATTGTATTTTAACTTACAGATTGTAGCAATTTATTCTTATTTTATTAAAATTAAAAAAAAACTGAAGTTTTGATGTGAATCTATTACATCAAATGTAAGGAACAGTTTTAGATTACATTAAATCTATCTTATATAAATATATATATCTCAAAGTGTTTTTTACAAACATTTCTTTATCCTCTAATAACATCCCTCGTTACTGAAACATAAGCTCAAAACAACCTTATTACGCCCTATCTGGTTTGATGATTTTCTCTTCTATACATTCTCACAAATCTCACCTCATTAATTTCGTGTAATGATTAAATAAATCAAGCAAAACCGTCACCATTTTATTAGTATATATTTATATCTCCCATACTATATATATTTATAACTCCCAAGTATATAGTAGGTATATAAATCTTTCACTTGCAAACATTCCTTTGACTTCGAATAGCACAGATATTAAAGAACAAATTGTAAGAACACACACTGGGACCCATAGGTGTTCCTATTTTATATATTCAGCTACTATCTCATCAAGACCATAATAATATACGCATAGAGTTGAAAGTAGCACAACAAAACAACAATAAAATATGTAGCCACAGGGCGTATCTGTTTTGTCATGTGAATAAATCCTTACAAATCCTTTTAGTGATTATCATTTAAATGACAATAAAAGTCAAGACGTAAAGAGCTCTAACAAAAGGCTTGAACATAATAATCTAATATACATGAGCAGGCATTAAAGGCATTTGATATAATGTGTTGACCTTCAATACAAATACGAGAGGGAAGAAAGTATAGCTCGTAAAGACTCTTTTAAGTCATGATAAACATCACTTAATAATACAAATCATATAATTGTATCATTAGTTTATTATTAGACAAAAATATCATAAATAAAATAGTTAAATAAGACAAGTATGTAAGGAATGAGAGAAACCGAAAAGCTTGAACCGCCTACGTGCTACGTCGTAGACACAAATCGATTTGCGGTTAAAAGTGACAAAGTTTTTCAAGATGGCGCCGGGGTGGGGGTGTTATATTTTTTACTGTCGCCAGGGTGAGCAGTGGAGCCTATCGCAACAAGCCTCTCCACTCTTAAAAGCAGTCTAAGGGACGTTCTGATGTGCGCCCATACGGCTCTTTAAGTGTCTTATTGTACAGGCTGTTACATTTATATCTGGCAGACATTAATATGTGATTACAGATAAATTTATGAGAAAATCAAATCTGATTTCCTAACATATATATTATATTACTGTGACTAATGTTTTTATATCTGAACTGCTGAACCGATTTCAAGGAATTTAAATGAACATATAAGAAAAATCTGGGAGAATGAGATATGCTGATTTTTGATGCGATAACTGATACACGAAGAGAATCTTCCGCAGATTATTTTGTTTGTATGTGTATGTGTATGTTTATTGATTACGCCAAAACAAGCAAAATGACTCATGTATATTTTGTTTTTAAGCAGCTACGCTCTATATCAATGAATAGATAAAATAGCAAATAGCCGAATAAACCCAGTGGATAAAATATGATGTGAACACCATTTGTATAAAGAATTTCCCTTTTGAAATTTAAAAATGTATCAAGTAATAACATTTACTATACAAACGCTAACTCCGAGTAGATAAAGTGAATCCGCGGATAATATAACCGGGAACCGAACAAACATCCAACAAGAACGGAAATGTTTACCAACGAACGGTTAGCGAGGAAAAGGACGTAACTCAAAATATTAATTGGGAACAAACTAATATTATACATGTTTGTTTCTCTTTAAAACGAAAGGTACTTAATGGATTTTACTGAAACCTTACATTAAAGCAGTTTAGACATAAGAATAAGATATAAGCTATAGTTTATCCTTTAAATTTCTTTTAAGAACTATTGTATTGTTTATATACGTGAAGCATGTGATTAAATGTCGATGCTGGCTGATACATAACTCTTTTAACTTTTTACATTTCTCTCTGAGCCTAATTTTGATGTCCAAGCCGTCGAAGTCACAGGAAAAAATTACTTAATCAATTAATATATAAAAACAACTAATGAGTTTAAATAAAATTGCAGTTAAGTTTTTAAATAATCTTGTCAATATTTTAAAGAGATAATAAAAAATATGTGCCAAATGTATCATCGATATTTGTTTTTTTTATCATCTCTTTATTATTATCGATTATTATAATAAATCGACAGTGAGATTATATTGTGGGAAATCCAAACATTAAAGATATCGCTAAAACAATTATAAAATGACAAAAAAATATAATAATCTCGATAATAATTTTGTAACACACTCACCACCTTTTGCAAAGTCATGCTAGGTGGAGGTATGTCAATAAAAGCACAGTGGAAATTAATTTCACATAGCCCGAGGAGTTTACAAACCATCCCTGTTCACAGACACGTGCTGTGTTATGGATAATCATATTTTAGTAGCGCCCTCTGGCGAACGAGGTCACGACTGAATAAGCTAATATCAGTAACACAATAGCGAGTAGAGACCACCAAACTGAAATTATTAGACTCAGTTGATTCATATCTCAGGATATCTTCTGAAAACATTTCTTGTAATACACGTATATAAATTTTCTTATGTACGTTTTGTTCCTTATATGATTTTAATCTACACAAAAGTATGCTTACCTCGTGTTTGTACTTCACATTACAAACGGAGCGTTAAGAGTTTTTCATTCATAAACCTTCGCACATTGTAGTAATAACGTAGGTTACTGAATGAGATTTACTCTTTGTATTCAAAGTTATGCAAACTCGTACTAAGAGTTCTGATCTCTCTTAACTATTCCTAAAGATCAATCTACATATATATGATTCGTCAACGAACGCTCATATTATGTAATATATAAATATTTATAATATCAAGATTTTTTTTTTATATAAATAAAATTTTCCATTCTATTCAGACTAACGACTAAAAAGAATATCCATAAAAAAGTATATATGTATGTCTTATGATTTGCAATTATTAAATAGATACAAAGATACACAATATACGACTGTAGTTTATAACTTCCAATAATAGCAATCAATAGATATGTTATCTGAATCGTATTTTATATGTATCTGTGAATGAAACGATATATTTTTCTGTAAATACTCGCAAATCGAAAACTATCAATTAATACTGACACATTAATCACCTCATGACGTCACTGATGACTACGTCTCCTACGTTTTTTGCATTCAACGGTTTTATTATTAATATTTTTTTATTAAGCTTTATATATAGAATATGATCATTCTTTCAGATTTGATTTGACGAAGGGTGATTTAAATGAAAAGAACAATAGATCAAAACAATGGTCATAGTTTAGTGAGAGGACGGGAAGGTTATTGTTTGATACGTGAAGTCTCTTGTCTCGAATCGTTTAAATTGAAGCGACACTTTATTATTGAATCACTCTATATTCTATTATTTCAGAACAATTCCGAGTGGTTTTTAAAAATAAAACACAATATTATTTTCTATTCTAATATTTTGTTTTATATATATATTAATTGTGTTCAATACATATAAACCTTTTTTCTCGCAATGTGTCACTAATGTTTATAGATACGGTTACGAAATTTTGAAGTAATTTTCATAATTTCTTTATAGTATTTGTTTTTTGAGCATAGTTTGTATGAGAATATCTTAATATGCGAATCCCATTAAATCAGAAATAGCCATCCAATCAATGCTAGCATGCTTCAATGCTTTTATGCATCTGTTATGACTGGGTTATATGAACAGGTTTGGTTTACAGCTCCGTTGACACATTCCTGCTTATATTTATCTTGGACAAAAGATAAATATAAAGATTCCATTAGATTTTTGCGCACTAAGCATTAGTCAAATTATCTTATATGCTAAATACTTCACGTCAACGTTTACGTCCCTATAAAATGATATACATACTCATAAATGACATAAAAAACTTCAATTTTCCGCGTTTCAAGACTCGTCTAAACGGATCTGCCCCCCAACGAATTGATAAAATAGCTTCAGCTCAAATACCCGCCAAAACGATATAAAAATCTACAAAAGGCTGTTCCCTCGCTCTCAACCTAAACGCTTTAACTATGTCCCAACCCCATACTTCAGGATTGCTCACTCCACTTGTCTCCAAAAACCCGTGAACATTCTATTGGATTCTATGTCCAATGTCAGGGGGTAAAAAGCTCGAGTCGCTTAAAGCTGCCAAGATAATGAAGGCACTTCAACCGATGGTTTGGTATTGCTTCTAATTGGTGGCATTCCTCTTGCAAAACTGTTGCACGCGCCACCCCTATGTACACATTCAAAGAGGATATTTGATATAACCCAAGTAATTATGTAATCGGTTATATCCTTTTTTCTATAGAATATTGCTGGTTGAAGCGAGGTTCACTCATGACGATAATAATGAGGTCCCACAACGAATGGCGCGCTCCTTAGAATTAAAGCGGAACATAAAGGACGGAGAGGAGCGCTAATTAACATTTTCCACGATTGAAACAAATATTTATAATATTAAAAAAATATTCTGATTTTCTATTTGTTTATCAACAGCATTTCACGTTGAATACAAATCTATACATAATACAAAAAAATATATAATGATTATTAAAATTACGATAAATATAGATCAAAACCTTATAAAATATAGATTTAAAAATACAATAAAGCAAAACACAAAGAAAAAACAAAAAAATCTGATACAAATTGAAAAATAAAGAAATAATATGTCTTAAAATAAGGGATTAGAAAAATTTTAGAGTTATTTAAAGAGGATTTTTATACTACACACTCACTTATATAGTCAGAGTGGACAGGAGTAAGTTTATCGCGATCGTGCCTCCGAGCGCATTCCGCCAGCCTCGACCCGAGACCGCCTTTTACGACAACTTTAATGACACGCTTACGACCGGGAAGAGAATCGATTCTAGCTTTACTATCGCAATACACTCACATCAATCATTTAATAATGCCCACTTTCTGAAACGCATTACTTCATATTTACATTAATATATAACCTCCTTGCGTAACCTGATTGTTTTATATTAAAAAATTTACTAGTATCTGTTCTTGTTACTCAATAACTAGAAAGTTTTTAAAACGATTTATAACCAACTTTGTATTAAGCTTGTTTTGTTGACTTCCTAACAAACTTCAGACGTTAGGAGAAATGTAAGCGTGAAATAATAAGCCTTTAGTTGTATAGAAAACAATAATATCAAACAAAACGTAAAAGAACATAGACGTTTCATTAAAAAAATCCATAATAAAATTTAGCTCAAGATAATATCACTGATAACACCGAATTTATACAGTGATAAAGTTATCCCACGTGCCTTGTATTGTCAGAGATATTTTTAGCAATTGATATAATTATATGAACGCTTTAT
Organism: Danaus plexippus; assembly: GCF_018135715.1. Taxonomy (NCBI): domain Eukaryota; kingdom Metazoa; phylum Arthropoda; class Insecta; order Lepidoptera; family Nymphalidae; genus Danaus; species Danaus plexippus. Next base: position 3,020,741 of record NC_083548.1, on the reverse strand, counting down.
AACTTATCTTTTATCTTTAGCTGTTCTATAGGCAAAGCCCATTCAATAGTTTCTTTTATTATTTCTTTCTCTATTCCAGTAAGAGCGCGATAGGTCAATTGAAAAAGCTACTGGATTAAAACATTCTCGGGATTTCAGCTTCGAATCCCGCTAGCGTCGATAATTGTATGTTTTTAATTTTGCATATTATTTCATATTTAATATCGAAACCACGTCATGAGAGAGAATTATTAATCAAAATAAAACTTTGATGCAAAATAACCGAAACGTCGCGAGTGTGTAGTTTAAAATAGTAAAAAACGCGAAAATATTAGTTTAATTTAAATGAATACTATCGAAAGTCTTACATTTAGAATTATAATTATTTATTACAGACACAAATTATAGACATGTATGTATATGTATAACAAATTATTTATTTGCCCACCTACTATTAATATAGTAAATTTAATACCGAAATCGTAACATTTAATTTATAAATAAAATTTTCCAAATCATCTGAACTAATAGTAATAATACACTCCGCGATTACATAGTTTATTTCATTAAAATAAAAAACAGATAAGAAATCACGAAGCATATCTATCTACTAGTTTAAACTATTAGCAAAACAAGTGACATCTATACAATAAGCGGTAAACTCACCCTATAACCTCCTATTTTTAACAATAGTCAATAGACACATGCGGAAGCCGGTCAGCCGGCGATCACTACGAAATCAACTAAAACAATCATCACAGAAATAAAACCAATCAAATAGATATCGAAACTTAATCTTGAATGATAACGCAACGTAATATTTTATTTCATAACACACCCGATCGTCTCTTGATAGTGTTATCGTGACAATCGTTTGTTTTGATTGAATTTATTATGAAGCGTTTTGTTTTAATCATAACCAGGTACATAACCAATTATCATAATTATTAAATGTTCGTCACCAAAATTCAATAACGTTTAAAGATAACGTGAGCTATTTTTAAATACTTTTATTCAACTTGCAACGTATTTAAGACTGAAGATAAAATTATTAGTAATGATCAGTATAAGGGTGACAAAAGAACATGCAACATGTCGATCCGCCACTAGTGTAGCGTTCTGGAAGCTTGCGAGTTAATTTAAAAATTAATACTTTTGATTCAATTTAATAATAAAAACGTAACTCGTAAAAGTTTTTTTGTGACTATATTTTTTAGCTATAAAGATTATTTATGATTTTTTTTGGTTAATTTTTGAATAAAATTCATATTCCCTTTTGTCCAAGATGGCGGAATTTATATATGTATTTTTAACACATTTTTACAATATGGATATCAAATGGATGGGCAAAGCTTATGTGTGTTTGACTTGTGTAATTTTTACGGGATAGACGTCATCGGCCTTGATGTGCAACCTGTTTAGAAGAGTTCTTAATACCTAATAAGTAATAATATGCAATCCGACATAAACAAGACAAGAAGGCTACCATAGGAGAAAGAAATATTCACTGGGGCCAGTGATATTGCGTTAATGTAAATGTCTAAAAAGTTCCCGTGAATGGTGAAATTGAATGGCACAAATTATATGGCAATACTTTCGTAGATAACAAATATATGGTACTGATATGCCGTCCGTCCGTATAGACTTTGGTGAAGACGGCGGTAACTTAATTCAGTGCCAGTCTATGCAAATTACATCTACTTCTCCTTAACACATCACTGGACTGTTCGAAAATAACCTTCAAACAAGTTTGCAACACTGGCACGTTGAATGAGATGAAAAGGCTGAGAAAACTAGCCAGCTACAACTAAAAAAATTAAAAATAAATTAAAAGCAAAAAAAAAAAACTTTTTTAAAGCTTTTATTTAAAGCACCTTAAATTGGAGAATTTTTCTTTAAAAATTTTTAACTTCTAACTTATACTTATAGGTTGATAGTCAAAATTTGTAAACTAGAATCAATTTAGCTACGTAAATTGACCTGCTAGGTTTATTATATTTTAAATTTAATTAAATACTGTTAGCTAATTAATTTTTTATTATCTTATATATTGTAAATAATGAGTTTATCAGTCTATAGTAAAAATATTTAAGAAATAATTTATTTTATTCCTTTCCGAGCCTTTAAATCAATTTTTTTTTTTTAGTTTTTCCTCTTATTTTTTTTTTTTTTATATCTCGTTACGAATTTCTAAATAAGATAGCGATTTCACTTAATTGACTTAACTCTATATTTAAGTTAATAGTCATATGTTATGTATTTTCTAGATTATACATATTTTTGGTTTATAACTAAATTTTAAGTTTACTTCACTCTAATGGAATTTCTCTTAACGTTATTTCAGTATCATTATAGAGGCGGAAATCAAGTGATATATAGGAAGATGTTCCTATAACTGAATCAGAATAGATTATTAACATTCGACATTTTGGTTTTTTTGAAATTTACAACCATATTTATTTAATTAAATCTAGTATAGTTGTGAAAGAAGTATATCATTTATGTAGCATATGAAATAAAATTATTAATAGCATTGAAATGGGTAGTTTGGTATTTAACAAAACTGTATGGAGTGATAATCTTACCAGTATCAGTAGCTGGATCGGCACCATCGTTCTCTGAAAAAAAAAGGTAAATAATATTAGTTTTCAACTAAAAACTTTTTGTTAAAGTAAATAAGAATGAATAAAGACACTGAATTATCATAGTTTTAGAAATAATATCATACGTCAGTAACTCTCAGTGTTTAGTATTACGACGTGGATACGAGATTAAGCAACAGTCTCACACAATGATATCTAAGACTTTCGCGAGTTTCATTAATTTAAAAACAACAGTCTCCTTTTTTGATACAGAAAGCACTAAATGTTTTGAATTTTTAATGCGTGACGCGATTATCATTAGTTACAAACGTCTAGTGTGTACCGAGCTTAGAACAAACAATTATCTGTGGGAGTGTTTAATCGCTGGTACCGACAAGCACTGAAGAGGGTTCAGGAACGTGTACGAATTTATCTAATTACTAATTGCGTGTATCCATCCCCTTGGTTCAAGTGGTGCTATCATGGAAACCGTAGCACTATAATACATTTTCAACCAATTTATATCCCCAACACAATCACGTTGAAAACAATTCCATTTAAAGCGCTGCAACGCTTCATAACAACTGTTGTGGATAATTAAATGCCACCTTGATGGGGCACAAACGACCCCAGATTCTAGTCTATCAGCAGCTTGACTAGCAGCGGCACAGTTATCATACACCTTTCCACCTACTTAGTCCCAATAATAGGTCCGGGCACGCGACAGGACACCGTGACAAAAGCACTGCACTACAAACCATCATTACCAAATCGAAGAAAAAGAAGTCAAAGCCAGCTGCCTTCCTACTTCCTTTCCTTACAAACGTGTAATACAAGATGTTCTCATTGTATGCTGGTTTATTTTAGGGCTTATTCATTACGGCACTCGATTTGGCGCGTGTTCTTATCTGCTTCTGTGTTTATAATCTATAATGTGTGTCTCGTTTGTGTGAGTGGAGGCGAAAGACGCGTGCCCTGTTTAATACAGCAGGAAGCAGAGCGTGTATGTTATTGAAATACCAGAGACAGTCAAATCATTTTTAAACATTTGATAATCATTCGGCGTTATCTGTGAATTAGTTTGATGGGAATAATAAAATTAAAAGCAAAATATATAGCATTCCATTGGTGATTAAAAACCGGACGTTTTATTTGAAAGTAACTCATAATCGGTACAGGCTTTATAAGAAAAAATGAAATAAGTATAAAACATTCATATTCAGGAGGTCAATATAACCGCGTTCATTAGAAACCAGTTCCAAGCATCTGCCGAGGGCGGCGCGCGGCGTCTTCCGTTGCATTGTGAACGCACAGCCGTCTGCGCACGCGCCGATGTTGCAATTCTACGCTGATAGGGTCTCTTTGAAGACTTACATTACTTGGCAACACGTCGAGGAACGTGTAATTAAATAAGTTTTATCTAAAATTAAAAAAAGAACGCTATTTAAAATGTCTTTATCACTCAAAGTATTGTAAAGTAAATGATACACAAAATAAAAAAATATATTTTAAAGACTTAGACGCTATAATGAGATACAATTTTTAGGAGGTATCGTATGGGACGTATTGGACAATATCTTAAGTATCATTCGTAGAGGTAAAACTATTTAATTGTGATGATATCTTGAACATACGAAGTTTTTTGAAATTTATATTTTATTTTAAAAGTAAGTATTAATACGCATTCTGCTGTAGATTTGTCTTTAGCATCTACGACGTATTGTTAGTGAATAAATGGTTTTAACCCTCAAACAGTGACTGGTGTCACTCGGGCCCTTATTTGCGCGGAAGCTAAGCCGCTGTAACGGTGTTTGTCCTCATGAATTTATGTGTGCCATTATGGTGTTGTCACAAATCTACTTATCTACCAAAACCACGCCTTCATAATATCAGAGCGTCAGCTTTATTGCAGATACATATGCCGATTCCATCGCGACCGTTTCCAGCTTGATTCGTGTTTCTTAAAATATGGCACACAGGTAAGAAATTTAAAAGTGCACCGAATGAAAACATACTACGAAACCTCAATATTGACGTTTCATACAATGGTAGATGCAATCAGATATTTACAGGCTGTTCATAACAAACGTTGCATAACACGCACACAGACACACAGATGTATCGACATGGGTATTGTCCATTGTGTCGAATGTCGACGCCTTGCTATTGTTTCACCACATCGATCCAGTTACGTACATAGTTATGTACTAGCCCTTTAACCGTCTGAGTCAATATACACAAGCTATGACACGTTAAAGGAAACCTTTCGCCGTATTCCTCAACAATTCGGATTTTAATAATGACATATAGATTGTGGCAACGCATGAAAAATCCATAGAAACATATTGCCTTACATAAATTTCATGTTTCCCGTACAACCGGTGACGAAATTCAAACAAAATTTAATATAGTCCCGAATATAAATCGTGATATTGGAGTAATTCTTGTAATAACTGTGTAGCTGTCATTTGAACATTGTAAATCCACCCACAGACAGGCGGAGTTCGCGTTCCGTCGCCAAATTAGATGATTTATTGTCATCTCGGATCAAACAATAACGGAACAAATATACACACGGGGTGATTTTGATGTCTGTTACGGGAACGATTTTAAATAAAATTTTAAATTTATTTAAAAGAATTTTGATACTGAATAAGACAAATGTGTATTAATATACCATTCATACTCTTACTATTCCAGGGCTTAATAATATTATTCTCGACTCCTATACAACTTTCTTAAGACGCGTTATGAAGGTTGAGTTTAACTAATTTATGGCTGAAAAAATAATTACATCTTACATAACTTAAACTTCTTTGGAATGAGAATAACCTATTTATTTAATAGAGCAAAAGGTAATTGTGAGCACTTTTATGGTTGTAATATTACGTTAACGTAACTAACTACAAAAGGTTTGGTTTAAGAATTTTTCATTTGTGCTTTTTAAGTTAGAATTATAATTAGTAATATAAAATCAGTTTAATGTCATGATAAAACGAAAAATATGAAATACATACAGTTCGCGCACTAGGAAACACGACTAATTAAAAATGTCGAGTACGCGCTACGAATTAAAAGTATGAAATCAACCAGTGTAAAATATGGAACGAGGGGCAATGGCGGCAATATGAACAGAAATATTATAATAAACAATAAAACTATATTGTGAATGTGACATACGCGTGTCGCTCGGCCCCCGGACGTTTAAGGGTTAACGGAGCGAGGGTCGTCTTCGTCAGCCGAGGATTATCGGACAATAACTTACTCAGTTGTAATGGATTCAGGGAATTAATCATAACACTGCCATCCTCGCATATAAATCAGCATTCATATAGAATTTACAAAGTTAATTTAATATTATTTAAAAACAACTCCGATGTAGATACTCTTTCATAGATTTCCAATGGAATATTTCGTCAATATTTAATAGGAATAATGAGAGCATTATGTTTCTTAAACGTATATTCACTCCCCACAAGAAAACTGCATTCCCTCCATGACATCAAACACGAATTAACTTTCAACGACACCCTATTCTTAGAGTGGACCGAAACTTCTCACAGGCGGAGGGATTACTTGGCACGCGACTCTACAGATATTGTCGATTTAGACTAGAGAAGTAATGATCCTAACGTAATTGTTGGGGATTTCTAATACCTAGATCCATTTGGCTTGATTAATTTATGTGGCGATTTAATAAACCCGTATCTAATTCTCTCCTTAATAACATTTTATTGTTTTGTTTTAATTTCATTTTATCTACAACCTTATTTGTTTTAAATAACCGAAGATTATTTATATATATATATATATATATATTACGTGTGCTTATAATTTAATTAAAAAAATATATTCTTTTCTATTTGCTGCCTATAGTTTGTTTTTCACAAAGAGTTTGAACATAATATCTGTTGTATTAAAAATACGTCGTACTAGTAATTTAAAATTCAAGGGTTCTTGTATAGCTATATGTTTAGCCGTAATATTTGAAACGACATATCCCGAATCGGTAACAAATTTTTATGGGCTTACCACGACAGTACATTCAGATTATGAATCATTAAAACACATTTATCTGCCCACATTAAGCTCTATTATATAGATGTCATTTTTTCTGTCCGTGCATCGCGTCGCTGCGTCATTGTTCATGACCCCTGCTTCCAATAAATTAGCGGAACATTACCAACATTAAAATTATTATATTGCTCCGAAAAAAATAATGATATTTAAATATTTTTTTTATATAACCATAGCATTAATAAAATCATCAAATTCAAAGTCTTTCAAAATACGTCGTAATAGCACAGCTTCCATAAACAAATTAAGGAATCATAGTTAATATTAATTATTTTACGTCAGTAATCTTTACGTTTATCGGTAAATACATCACATATTTTTCCTGAGATCGTCTTTCTCCAGCAGACCCCATGGCTACACGGGGCTCAGCATACGGAGCCGAGTCAGTTGTAACGTTCCACGCAATTGTAAGCCAAATAAATCCCTAACACAATAAAATTATTGAGTTACACATGTCCCACAGTCATGCGCAAATATAGATATGAAATAAATGGCTTTCCGTTATTATCTATAATGACTCCATTATCCTAGGTAGATGTTATTGTATGTTTTTTTTTTATAAAAATATCAGCCCTTATTAATACTAGTTGTTCCAATCGACCAAACAGATATATATATATGTAAATAAATTCAATAATTTTCTAAGGTTTTCTTAAAAATCTTACATTATTATGCTCCGTTCTGGTTACGTTTTGTCCATTTTACTTTTTATATATATATTTTTTTAATTTCTTAATAAATTTTCACTTAATGACATATTTTTAATGCAATAATTCTAGTAGAATCTCTGTTAACTTTGTATAAAAATAATAGCAAAAAAAAATTAAAATAAAAAACGGATATCATTAAAAAAAAACAACTCTTTAGTATTGAATAAACGTAAACAAATAGACCATATATTTTCTCAATATATAAGAAACGTTTAAGAAAATCACTCAAATTAGATAATAAACAAAACTGTTTCCGAATGAAACGTACATTTGTCAAAAGGGATAAGAAGCCCCTACATAAAACAATATGCCTTTTGATCTGTCGCCCCAACACTTGCGGGGCATCAGACAATTACTTGAGACAAGTATAAATAATTATTATGTAACAAACGGCTTCAATCGCAGCTTGTTTTGATATCACTTACTAATGTTTTGAATAAAGGTCGCACTTTGATCTATCGTCTTATATAATACAAAAATCTTTTTCAATACAATTAACATAAAAAGATATAAATTATGACATTAAATAAAAATGTCATCAAACAAACACTGCTGTATATAGTTATAAAAAATTGTCCATTATAATGTACTTTTAAAAATTGTATTAAAATATGAAGTTCAACAACATTCGTTTGTGGACTATTCAATAATTCATGAAAATAATTCATATTGACTTTCTTGAACGTTGAGGAGCTTTTATTATGACGATTCAACGCCATCTGGCGGATCTTGACGACAACTCGCATTGGAATTATTGTTATTAATTAGAGGCCCTTGGATTAATTAAGTAGGGCGCCAATCACATCGTCAGCCGCTCTGTGCCAGTCTTACCGAACGTCTTTGTTAACATCGCTGCCACAGACCTTTTACATTTAGATACGGCAAATTATACTTTTGGATTGTTCCTGATCAAAAAATGTAATATATTTCATACTTGTTTATATTTAAATTTAAATCTTACTTAAAACATTTACGGTTTTAGCACGATAAGGCATTATTTAGTGCCTGTGTCAACGCTAGATAATCGTTCAGAAGAGGATAGGAAATTTTTTTTTTTTCAAATGTGATTGTCAAATTTGTCATCTCTGTCATTGTCATAGTGTATGTCTCTCTCGATAATGAAGTGGTATAATTTTAATCGTTCGCGAATTGCCTGGCGTAATGCTCTAGACACGTGACGCCTCATGTTGACGTAACTACACTTATCCTCAATACCAAATATCGTCAGAAAAGTTCTCCTTTAATGAATTCCCTTCCTACCTCACTACCATTTGTTACTAAATTAAGAATAAATGTTGATAAGCAAAGTAATTGTTAAACGTTTTTCGAGATTTTCATTAATTTTATAGTGTCAGGAGTTATTTTATTTGTATTTACAAGCTTTATAAAGAAACAGTCACAAAAGACTAGGAACAGCGTAACGGAATGTAATTTTAATTGTTAAATCACGCCCCACCGTACATCAGGGCGTCCCATTAAGAACGAAAATTCTTTAATTTCTTGTGCAATTAACATCCAGGCCGGCTTCAGGCAACGCCAAGTGTCATCGTAAGTTTCAAAACGCGTCATTAAGGGCATCTGCAGCGCGGTAAATAACGAAAAAAACTGTACGGGAAAAGTGGGGGTTAGATGAGAGATTTTATTTAACAAAGTCTATATTAACCCGATGCAATTAGAGAGCGTTAACGAGCCGACGGTAATGACGGGGACTACTCTGTGAACTGTGTCCGACAGCACCGGATGACTTTTAAATTTTACTAGAACTAACGATGAGGTTTTATATCACTAGAATATCATACTGGCTGAATAGAATAAACAATGCACGACATTTGATTGTAATGTAAAAAAAAAAAAAGGTTTGAATAAATTTTGTAATTATTCGATTTCAATAATAACATCGTCTATCGCGAATACATTTTTATTATACAACTATAATGTACAAAAATTAAGCCTGTTTATAATGTAAATGTATGAATTGAAAGTCTAACAAGATTTTTTTATATTATTCCAGAATAGCACCCCGAGCTTAGCGTTGACACATTACCGGAGAGTGATGCGAATTCAAAGCTGCTTTAAATATAATAATCGTTATGACTATTTATTGCTTAATTAACCCCCGGCTTTTGCGCCATTAGCCCGGCTATTGTTTATATTGCTTAAGAAAAACAATTTGAAAAGTTTAAAAATTTTTACGTTCATGGTCATTCTCGTGTTTTCAATGTTTTGAAATAAGACACTTTAATTAATACAATGCAATCATATAAAACTAATCACAGCTGGCATTAAATATCATAATAATAGCACAATAACAGTTAGGATACTAGGAAGTAAAAGATATGCAATAATTTGTGGAATAGTTCGGCTTCACCTCAATGCGGTCACGGGCCGCCATTAGAGGGAATAGTTTCTAGCCACATGCGATCTATGAAAATTGGCTCGTTACTTTGAAAATCATCTACAATCAACCTCATACAGTTACTCCGTTTCCTGATTTCTTTCACTCAATTCTACGGTATATTTATATTCATATAAGACTTATCAAAATCTTAGAAATTGTATTTTTTTTTTTTATAATTCTAATTCATTAATATTTATTTACTTTAAATTTTATCTCATCTGACGTCTCCTTATAAATTATAATATATACATACCTATATAAAATTAATTATCTCTTAGCTCAGTTAAATATTTATTTATTAATGGAATTTTTGTCTTTAAACGAACCGTTTATTTTTGAAATGACTTATAAGATTTTTCTTATTGCTTTTGCTTCAAATAAATCTGATTGGTGAGAAAACTAGTATATTTATTTTTGCTTATCATTCTCTTATGCTATTTTATATGGCATGGACTTGTAGGTATATCTCCATAAACCTGATGTGTCGTAGCTCTAAGATACACCTTATACAACGCAAAGAAAAATATGATCAGGACCCGATACATGGGATGAAGATATAAGATCTTCCAACCCATGTCACTCGTTAGCGGAAATAAAGCTGCAACATCGAATAATTTCGACAAAACGTATGAACTACAACCATAGAACCGAATACAAAACCTATGAACCGGAAACTGAGTTCAGGTATTCTAAAAAGACATTCAGAAATGTCATTTACATAAAGGGTAGGATCAAAACAATATGGTGACAAGAAATCAAAGGTCAAAGGAACTATTTGAGATGTGGGTGCACTAAACGACGAGAGCCATCTGGTGCCACTCATAAAACAACCCTCTTACTAGTAGACCCCATAAGAATATTGGAACACTGCTAAGGGTTTGATACTACCATTATGTCATCATAAATTGCAAAACTTACAGAACATTCCCATTGACGTAGTGTTTCCTATAAGACAAAACATGAAAATACGTAACAAATTAAATGTGACTCAAAGAAATCGATTAAAATCTCAGATATTACACGAGCAAACAATCAGTTAGCCCTCCAACGAAATAATTAAATCCCGATAGTTAACATCGCGTGATAACTATCAAGTCAATTAAGGAGTTCTGAATTGTACATAAAATTACTGTCTTGTTTTCCGCCGCTACGCTATCGCTGTACGATCTGACTGCGTGGTCAGAAATTACCCCCTTTTATGGACATTTCACCCCCCGGGCGGACACTTGACCTCCCTATCTGATACATCATCTCCCCTTAAAATGCACTAATGGGTAAAACATGGATATAAAATCATATTTTCTAGATGTTACAACTAAAATGCATATCACGTAAGTTATCTACATAGTGAATTACTATCCAGAATATTTACGAATTATTTTAATAAAATGTTTGTATGGGATATAGTTTAATTATATATAATTTATATTTAAATAATGTTCTCTCAAATAGATTACAGGAATATTGTTATTAATTCCATATATCTTATATATAGATTACTGCAATATGTGAAAGTGACTGATGACGTCATAAATTGATAAGAAAAACAGAACATAATATATATCGACATAAATAAATTAATAATTTCTAACAAAGAGACATTTCCATAGATTCCAATCAATGTAATTTTAGTGGCACTTTACCACAATATGTGTATGATTTGCGAAAAATGTGACAATAGTTATAATAATGAAATGATTGAACATAAAAATTTATTGTACAATAATAATATTTACATTTCACTAATTAACATTACTTTGTTATTGTTTACTATGGCTATGACACAATAATGGAGAAAAAAAAATCATTTTGAGCCTATCAATGATTTTTAAGTTATTGTTTTATTGTAAAAAACATTAGAGTCATTGTCACCTGAGTCACAGGTCACCCTAATTTTTCGAATATAGTAAGTTTCTTTGTAAATTTCAAGCACTCATTCTTTCCTCTTCGTGTCAATTATTTCGACACGCGTAGATTATTTTATATCATACATATTTACATAGAAAAGTTATTGTAATTACAATAAATTTAACTATTATTAAAAAAGCCCACGACTATATACAAAGGAATCTTGTGTGTTTTTCTAGATTAATCTTCGTACGTAAAGCGAATTATAATCGATAGATTTAATATAAATGTGACGTCATGTGTTATGACGTCAGGATTATATTAGTTGTTATATGATCTAAGATAATATTAAAACGAAAGACACGGTTAAGTTAAACACATTACATAACCAAATCAATTTAATATGTCTAATAAATTTTATAATTTCGAACATAATGTAGAGCATGTTATTTTATTCGATCTAAAAAAAAATAATTAAAGTGTGTTGCCAGCGAAAAATTTTTATATAACAGATATTAATACATACTTGTTTTCAATATTAATTTCGTTGGAGACAGATCTAACGATATGTCAGCATTATATAATAAAATGTACTAAAATGTTTATTTTAAAAATATATACATATACATCGCATCACAATGACCCGATACTATGACCGACCGATTAAGAACAGTCTAGAAACATGACGACGCAAACAATATGAATTGTGTTTGTAAAGAATTTAAATGGAATAAGATTTATTTCTCTTGAACTTATATCCCTGTTTAATCTATATGGACTATACATAATATATAATATGTATAGTGCTTAGCATAATAACCAAGTATTAATGAATTTAAATGTATGCACGAACACCACGAGTTTTAGCCGAAATGATATACTTATCTATAGCCCGCATGTATCATAATATCCTCGTAAGGCTGTATAAATTAACTAGACGGAATATTTTGATAGCACTAACTGTTTGAAGCACGGTAACACATACTGATGTATTATGATAATGATTTTTGATATATCGTGAAGAGAATGTATTAGATTAGTATGTATGTCTGTGCATGTTCCACTATAAGCCCGAAACAGTTTTAATTCAATTTCTTTTTTATTTATGATTTCAAAAGTAATTTATTGATATTCATTTTCAAATAAACACACTGATTTATTTAAATAATATAACACAATTATTGAACACAGTTGTATGTTAAATAACCAAGGTATAAATTCAATTTTATCTAGACAGAAGATGTAATAAAAAAAATATCTTAAGTCTACGACAAATTCTATATTCTTTGTGTTATACACGAGTATCTTTTAATATCTAATAGTACGAAATGAAAACAACAACAGTAATATTTCTTTGCACACCAAATTAAATTTATAATGCCCAACAATATTCCAATCATTATTCCATAGAAGTGATAAGAAAATGTACAACAATATCCTTGAAAGCCTAGTATAATGTCTCCGTGGTTGACATAAAACTAGTTCAATGTGAAAGTATATAATCTTTAACTATAAATTCGTGATCAGTACGATAGCAGAGCAATTTCTGGCCGTCACCGTAATGACACCTATTAACGGGGTCGGCTCTACATCCTGTCGCATAACGCCCACGGGGTGGCAACCTACTTCCATAGAGTTTTCACGAAGAAAACTATTGACGTCCTAAATGCAATCCTTTATGCACGGCCAATACATGTTTTGTACGGCTTCGCTAACAAGCCATTCATTTCAGCTCATTAGTTTCATTCTGACCAACTCTTAAAACTTATTTATGCCCTGGTCTTGGTCCGAGTAAACTATGGAATTAGAAGTGTAAAGAATAAAAGCAGCGTTTGTATTTGATTTAGTTAATTTTTTTATCTTTTCCGGTCGAACGGGTTGAATAGTATTATATGTCCGTCCTAGATCTAAGCTACCTCCTAACCAATTAAAGCCGTATCCGTGTAGCCGTTGTTGGGCTATAAATAGAACTAACACGACTTTCTTTTGTTTAAGGCTTAGTCCAATTTGACCTTATAATTATGAAGCTAGATCAATTAGTCTTTAATTAAAGAACCGACCAATGGCAAATGAGACGCCCTGTTCCAAATAGCTCTGTAATTAGAAGTCGGACAATGAAATCTGATTCCGCAGTGTCGTATTACGCTGGACACGACACGTAAGGAATTTTTGAGAATTTCTGCTTTGTTCCGTACATTTGCAACAAAACATCTAAACTCTGAAAATTTTAACACAATATAAAAAAAAATGTCGGAAAGTGTATACGTTTATATGTGTTATTTTTATATCTGTTCGCTGAATTCAAGACATTTAAGATACTTTTTTTTTTATCGATTATAATCAATCAATGGAAACTAATTTTTATTTAAGTAAAGATAGAAGTAAATGGACAAAATAATAAAGAAGTGTCATTGATCGCGGTCACCCGTCCTACCCGTCCGTGTAGGACGAGGGCTAGCGTGAGGCGTTGTCGTGTCGCCTTCCTCCGACAATAAAATTATAAGTCGACCACAGTGACAATCCAGTGATTTACCGCGGCACACACGCGAATATTATATGAAAAGACCTTAAGCTTTTTACAGCGACGTAAAAAAAAAATGGGCGGACAAGTTAATGAAGAAAATATGCTAGCTATTGAGATAGCAAGGAGCATGCGTGACCGCTGGCAGCTAATTAACTGTTTTACCAAGCCAGCTTAGATCCGATGATAAATAACATTCCATGCCACAGATTCTGATTAGATATTATAAAAATGAAATTATTATTTGACATTCGGGTTTCGTTAGCGTCGATAAAATCTGACTGTGGACTTTTATGAATGTCTAATACTGGCATTTGACTCTACTCGTTATAAATTTCCTATCGTGCCTCTCATTCTGATTTATCTTAATGTTTCATATGAGAGTTAATTCTTGTTTATTTAATTATTTTTCAGTTTGAGTTACAATTCTTACTGAATACCTATAATTATCTATATTTTAATATTATGAACGTTTGATATTTTCTTCTTCATTGTACTATGTTACTTTCTTTTACATTTTCAAGAAAAGTAACGTTACTTTTTGCATATGGTCCTTAATATTTTTACTTTATGATGTTATTTATATATATATACATATTAATCTAAGAATACCAAAAAAACATAAAAGTTATCTTTTCAGCAGAATCATTAAATAAATGCTTCAAATATATAAAATATGTATGAAACGGAGAGAAGATTCAGATCCTTCATGAACCAGCTCAATAGGATTTTTTCTACTAAGCGGATAAATTCATTCAGAAATTACCAAGATTCACACATGTATCCTAGTATACGTAACTTATATTACTTATACGTAATACGTAATACGTAATACTTATACGTAATTAATAAACAAAAACTAAACAAAATCATATAACAATTTATAATTATAAAAACAATTAACAAGAAAGATAAAGGGAGGCCGTAAAGGATTTTCCTTTGTTCGACCTGATTTGTGTGATTGTGCAAATTGAAATATAATTGCGGCTCGCTTTGCCTTTGGTAAATAGTTGCCGTTTAGCAGCTGCTATTAAAAACTCAACGATTCTTAAAAACAAACTACTCTTACACACGACACACGTATGTAATACATGCCTCATGTGTATATCTTCTATTTCACAGTACAATAAATAATCACACGGAATAATACATCGTAATATTATAAGATTTTGATGTATAGTAAAAGTATAATAGTACGGAAATTAATATTATAATATAAATCATAATAAATAGAGCAGTAATTTAATATTATAATCATTTTAATGGTCCGGTGGCCATGTCATAAATATTTGATCCGTATCTTAAGAATGGTCAGTATTGCCACGCGTTGAAGATCGGTCAGCTATAAGTCAAAAGTCACGAAGCTAATCGAGGTAGCGCCGCCCTCGCCTTAATAAGCATTTACAACAATACTTTTATCAAAAATATTTAACCTACTTACGACGTCTGTAAAATGCTGTTAAGCATTTATTGGACTAAAACAAAACTATCTCGCAGTATTATCTGTATTTAGTTCAAATTATTTGCTTTTCATTAAATAATATAATATCTATAATTTTGTTTTAAATATGTAAATCCTTTGTTACAATATTAAAAAAAATAACCTTAATTATATAATTAAAAAAAATACAAGCTAGCTGTCAAACTTAGATAAGTGAGAGCTCAAAAGACGAAAACCTTCCTTCACTTATAGAGGTTTCTCGCCAATTCAAGTTTCTAGCTTATAGTCACAGAAGGAATCAGTCTCACTTATAGTTATATAAAAATATAACAAATCAAGTCACTGCTTCGTTTCCAAGCACAGTTTAAATACATTTAACTCACAATCATTGACACGACAATAGGAATAACAATTTAAATAAGACATGGTTTTGTCAAAACTGTATAAATCCTCTTCTAGATAATATTTAAATTGGTAATTTGATAGCAAACACGTACTTTTGATATAATTTTAATGTATGAAATGTTTAAAGGTAAATCTGTATATTTATATGATTAGATCTGGCTCTCTGGCCCAAAGAAACTTTCCACATGGGCATAAATTTTAAGAATTAAAGTATTATCACATTAATTTAAAATTCAACGTGTTTCCAATATACAAACATTAAATAAGAGGATATCTATTTGTAAAAATTGCCCGGAACGTGTAAATCTAAATCAGGCCCTACCAATCATAGACGCCATTGTGATGCTTTCATGGGAGTGGTATGAAGATAGAACAAAATAACCAAATACTAAGTTTTATGTACACGATATATTAATTTAGACTCTATTATTATAATCTCTAGGGTAATTATTTAAATAACAAAATATTATTAGTCATCACCATACAATCGTCTGAACTAAAACTTATGCCTATTAGCTTATATCTTTTATCCCAAAACCTCATATAAAGCCGGAATACACGAGTGTAAGATATTTAATGTTCAACAAATTCCAAAGGAACAAAAGTTTTCAATCAAAAGCTTTATTAAAAAATGATGTTCACATAATGAGATCTAAGATTTTCGCGAGTATTCATTTAAATGAAACTAGTGTTATTCGACGACATCTCGTCTGCCCGTGATCACGGTTGCTGCAAAGTAACCGAAACGTCGGGATTATGTAGTTTTTAAATAATAAAATCCGCGTAGTAAATCCGAATAACACTAGTTTCATTTAAATGATGTTCAATTTACGTGTGGCGTTATTAAACTTAAAGCTAAATTTTTTTCGTAACCGAACAGTAAACATCCGGAAAGTTTTTAATGTAAAAGACTACAAAACGTTGAAAAGCGTTAAGACTTTTTTCTTTCAGTTTCGATAAGATCTTGAAATAAATACTTTAAAATTATAGTTTTAAAACTATCTCTTTCTTAAGAAAAGACTATTTTTTTAAATGTTTACGCATTTTATTCTCATAACAAACAGCCCATAATCTTTGTCTCCGCAAGTCACTAGACCGACATATTCTTCTATGCGGAAAAATTCTTTATCTTCCATAAAATAGCCTATCCGTCAAATTGATGACTATAGTAGGTAGAGTATGTTTTGGTTCGTATTACTTTTAATCAGAAGCTTGCAGTGAACTGAACCTCTCGTTATTTAATGCCAAAAGATCAATAAGAATACATTAATTCGTTAAATAAATCAAGGACTGTATTAAATATGTTCCCTATATAAATAAAACAAAGCAAATCATGATACATATCAGTTATCGTCTATGTGAGAGAACTCCGTTTCATTAGCGAGCCGATAGCCGCGTCCAATTAGTGACTTTTATCACCAATTAACTCTTTACGATGCCACCACAATCAGAACAATTGTTGTAATGTACGAAACAGGAAGTTGGACGTTTTATGAATATTTAAAACAATGGCGGCGCACTAAAGAAAGTTTTGCGGCTGTTATTAATGTTGCCTTTAATTACTCTATCGAATATCAAACTAAGTATAGTTATATATCAAATCTGGATTATCTACGGCTGAAGCATAACTATTGATAAGACTGTTTGAACAAAAAAATATTCTTTTATTGCTAATGGCGAAGAATTATTCCTAATATTAATCGAACAAGAAGCTGTAGGTGGTCAAACTATCCCACTATAAGTCTATTGAATCATGGCTTAGAGATTTTTGACTTGTATTTATGAACTATAAACATTCGAACTGTACTATCTTTATTATTAATTTCGGCGTACAATTACATATACTTATAAATAATATGATTGTTCCTATCATCACATTCTGCTTACAATAACCCTTTGTGTTTCGTAAAGCCCCTGTACCATGTCTTTCGAGTATGTTTATTTCAACGTGGGCCTCATCCAACTTAAGTACGTGCCCATTACAAAAACAATGATGTTTTGTCTTCGGATGTCAAAAAGAATATTATGACTGCTGTTATGTTCGGATAACTTTCTTTTGAAACATCAAATTTGAAACAAATAGCCGTGGCTAAGGGAAAATTTGTATATATTTGTATATTATGGTATACTATAACTGTATTCCACTACTTGTTTGTCTGTCTGTGGGTTTTATTACTTCTAATCTACACAGTCTAATAGTAGTTGTCCTTTCATATCACAAGTTTTGTCGCTCGCAGGGAAATAGAAAGCTGAATGACTGACTGTTGAGCTAGAGTGAGTAGACTAGTGATATTTATCATAAAGAAATATCGTACAAACAAGAAAGAAAAACGATAATCATAAATTTGGAGATACACAATAATTTTCGTTCCTATGTACAGTTATTAAAAATATCGATTGATTTTTAGTTTGCAGATGGTAGACCTATTTCAAAGCAGGTGGCAAAAAAAGTGTGTTAAGCCTCATAATGGCAATTTTTACTTGCATTGCATAAAACTATATCTAGTAAGATATTCTATAATATTAAAACTTCGAACGATATTCGAAACAATATAAAAAAATATAAGAAATAGAAAATTCTTTGATTCACAATTCTTTATGAACATTGACAGTTCAAAATAACTTAAGTATCTGATAGGTTTATAAAAATTGGGAGTTCACTGATATATAATGCACATCGTAAGTAATTAAATATTTAATTTATCATAATATTTCTATATCCAGCAAGACATTGTTTCATTATTTTATCCATATTGATGGAGAAATACCGATTTTACACGTTTTATAAGATAGTCATGCTGAATTAGATTTGCTTGTGACTTTTATAATAATTTCTTATGATTTACATGCAAATAAATAAAACGTTATCATATCTACAAATGAAATTATATAAAACATCATGCATTAATTTTTTCTTATTAAATCATATATATTTTTTTATATAAAACCTTCTTAATAGTCGCGTAGTAGCGCAGTGATTTCGCTCTACGTACATTCATTTTCATCGCACCGTTTCTTTAATGGAAAAGGTTAATAGTTCTTATAAGAATGTTTCTGAAAGCTTTTCCCACATCCTTTATCCGACGAGATAGACGCTGAGATCCGGCGTTGCTGTCAGATAAGGACTTCAAAAAGAAAACGACTCTTTTTGTATTATGCTCGCCTGGTACTTGTTTCTAATAAAGAAGGTACAGTTTCGTCAGTCTGTTTGTGTAACCAAAAGATAAATTAATAAATAATGATTATATAATAGATATATCAAAATCACACTAAAACATATTATAACTTAATCTTTTGTAACATAACGTTATCAATATTTTATACTTTTTAAACATTTAAACAATTTTTTTTTTATAGCATTACAGCATCATATAATGAATTGATAATATTTACAATACCTTACAAATAAATGTAACAAGAAAATTACCTGCAGAAAATATAACCTAACCTTGAAAGTCCCTTTTAATTCGATCCTGCCCACGTAAAAAAGACAACTGATATAAAATCAAATTAAATCTTAACTCACTTCGCTCCGTCTCGATCTCTGTAAAGGATCTCGCACTATTTATCTCATCACGTCAGACGTGAATGGTGCCGTTAATGGAGCATCATTGGAGATGTATTAAAGGTCACGTCGATCGGTCAAGTCGACTGCGTCAGATTGATGACCTTATAACGATTGTTGATCCATGCAAGGTTAATAGCGTTCCGAACGGCTCCGAGTCTCGGGACTGTGACATTTTTAACTTAATTAATAAAAAATAAAAATTCCAATGGAGTATTTTGAACTATTTTCTAAATCATATATTTTAAAATATGTTTTTTATAAAATTAAAACGAATAGAAGCCTATAAAGCCATTTATGTTTTGACGTAGTTGCTCGCCGGTCTATGATAGCGGCGGGATATTGTCATTGTCATCAATCAATGTAACAATTTACGAAAATATACATTTTTTATACGTTCGAGGCTATGTCGTATTCATATAAATTATTTTCCTTATAATTTATAATTTATTTATCACAATAGATTAAGAATAACTATGCACTGATACATGTTGTATTATCAGAGCTATAGTTTACAGCATCAACGCTCAACGCCAGTGTGTTAGAGACAAAAATCTTCTGCTGTCAGCCCTAAACACAAAGAACTGATCTTCATACAAATCTAATGAAAATACAGATAATATTGAAGTATTTACCAATTTCACTCAGAGACGTATTCCTTGTCTGATAATTCGTTCAAATAGCGCTTAAAAATATTGTTATATCAAAATTGCACTCTAAATTAAGATCAAATCGTTTCATTTCTACGAAATCTACGAGATCATTCATACAGTTTCCGTTAGTTATTTCCCAAAACTAGTTTGAATAAAAGTTATTAGTCGAAGTGCGATCAAGCAAAAATCAACTTGCTCGCAAATTTTATCCTCCCGTCCTATTAACATGACATTGTAAGATGTCTGATTGATCACAGAATGCTGGCCTTCATATATTTCATGTCTGAAGGCTATTATCATAATAACAGCGGCGCGACGCTAGGAAACGAGATAGCATCGGATCGCGCGCACTGGACAATAACCCTTACAACGTTTACAGTGATTACCATAAAACACCGCTGTAATGATATTAATTTAATATTTTTGTGTTTAATAACCACCGAACGACCTCACTGTCCAGTTGCGTGATATTGGAAGCTATAAAAATAAAGTATTTTTATATCAAACCGGCTCTAGTTGCCATCTATAAAACTTGACTTATCTAAACCAGAATCTGACAGATAGTATAAAATAATTAGAAGTATTTTTAATATTAATTATTAAGACTTTTTACGTATGATTTAAGACTGAAGCGTCTAGAACGTTCTGTAACCTCAATGACAGATTCAAACCTTCAGCATGAAGGCCAAAAGCTAATAGAAGTATAGATAATAGGTAGAAAACAATACCAACCCTGAAGGTCCCTGTACACTGAAAACAAAACATTTCAAGTACATTCCTTCACACGTGCTCGATTCATATAACATGTTTTAAGTGCGCAACCTTCCGAAACTTAGCCTAAATTAACTAGGACCAGCAATTGATTTAAATAAGTTCAACAACAACAATATAAATATCGTACAAAAGTAATATACAGTATACATATTATTTTTCATACGAAATTTTATAGAAACAAAATTGAAATTGGAGTAAACTTTCAAAAAAGATCTTTCATACTAGCATCCAAGAAATTTAAATGTCCCTTTAATGTGAGAAAATTATCTGCTATGTTATTTTTTTTAACAAAAATTCTTAATATGTTATAATAAGGACGATAAAATATTAAATTCTACTGCAAAAGCTAGGTAATCATGACTGTAATGGGGGAAAATAATAAAATGTACACATACATAGTTCCCTTTTCATTGCCAAAATGCAATGCCTAACCTTCACTAAGAATTCGTTAATGTAAGTATCGCTGATGGACCATCTCGCTCCGGGGGCTGTCACGACCTTACTTTAGCAAAGTAATGTCAAGGGCTTAGCTATACTATAATATAATTATATTAGCCTTTATTACTATATAATGCTCGGTATACTATGCTGAGATGTGACCTTCAAACTATACATGAAGATCACATCTCAGCTTAATAATATAAATTGCAATTACAAAAAAAAAAAAATTAACTAGTGTTACTAGTGGCGCCATCCGTGCTGGACTAATAATAATATAATATAATCCTTAGAATTTTATTTTAGGACTGATTATAATTAATTATATTACTGAACCATTCTAATTTTGTAATGACAACATTTAAGTATCAACCTGCGTTTGAAAACTGTAAACACTGGCTTCTGTCATTTTTGTAAGACATTAGGTGGGTACCGGAAGTGACGCTGAACATTAAAAAACAAATCTGAAACAGTAGCTCAAACAGTGGCATATATGATAGTCATATTTGATATACGATTTTTATTGCGAAATATCCTACTCAATACAAGAGTGAAACCTTGTACAATACAGTTGAACTTCTGAGCGGTTGTTGATGTATACAAAGGATATTATTGTATATTTACGTTTCATTATTTCTATATAATATGAAATTAATTTCAAAAGAAATTTATTATATGTAGGTAAATATTTTTGAAATTTATTGAAATTCCGCAAAAATCAAACATCTTGACGGCCATTTTGTTAAGCAAACGTCACTTGTCACAAAACATAAAAACTTTTTCTTATAAAGAATTTACATTCTTATTATCATTTTTTTTTAATAACCTTTTTTTTACTCTATGTAAATTTCTGTTTTTTAATTACACAAAATTTAAGAAAATGATTTCAAAAAAATATTATATATTATATGTTATAGTTATGCTGTATTTAAGTGAATTTAATAGAAAAATAATTATAACAAAAATAGTGGGAAAAAGTTAATATTATTAATCCCAGCGAAGCCGCAAATAAAATCTAGGTTAGAGCATTCGTTTTATTCAAACATGAATTTGAATAATTTAAAACCTTATTTATACAGCGTTAACTATAACATTATAAGTATCTGATAAAAATGATTCCATCTACATACATATATTTATATATAATATAAGGAAAATTCTGAAAGTACCTAGGTATTGAACATACCTGAAGCAGATTGTATGAAACAGAGCGTGAGTCAGAGATAAGGCTATCTCGCTGAGATCACCGAGTTACGACGAGCTCCGCGGCACATTTCCATTGTCCTAACTAATGAACGGATCTCCTTTGTTACGATATTTTTATTTAAAAGTAATCTTATACGATTATATAATATGTTTTTTATGCTATGGCTCCATTCGCACTGGAATCGTGGAATATTTTGCCAATGTCAACGTTTTTATTTGTTGGGCGAATTATATTCTAGAGTACCTACTGTGTGGTGAAAATACTAAGGTATAATATGGTTTTATTCCACTTATTTTGTTTAAAAGAAAACTGTCATTCAAAACTTAATTCGCGTCATATTGAATAGAAATTTAAAATGACTATCGATATTAAAATGATTTAAATAGACAGTCGATTATCGTAACAGTTTCAGAATTAGTTAAGAGAAATTTTAACAATATGAAGGCATGTGTCCTTTTTACTAATGATAAGAGAGGTGAAGATGTAGATAGCAAACGTAATATAGCAGGTGTATAAACCGTTTAATTAAGGACATCCGAAGTGTAAGGAAACAGATTCAACGACCCTTATATAATGTAACCAAAATAATTAAAACAAAGATTTATAAGAGGCGTTGAAGGCAACAAGTTACGGACAGCTTGAAACACAAAACTCTCAATTGTTTTTCAGAATCAACTTCGAAATTAGAACTTAAATTTAAAGCTTTTAAGGTTGTGTTTCGTTCGAAATAATAATGAAAATGTTACTCAATTCATCACATCGAATTATGTAGAAAAACATTAGGTACTTTATGATTGTATGCGTTGTCTATTCTCATAGTTTTCGTACGGACCCATATTTTTTTCTCCAAATTCTGATAAAATGTTGAAACTAGAAGAAATATTGATTAATAATTTTAATTCTACGTTATGGCACATTCCGAAAATTAATTAATAAATGGAATATTTAGTTTATATATATCAAAAAATAAAGACAGGATCGGGATTCGAACATTAATACAACTACTACATAATGCTTACATATTTAACTTAACTAACAGTTAACTTAGAGACGAAACGAAACCTCTCAGCATTCCATGGACTCGTCGTCCGGATGCCGGGTCCATCGCGTTGCAGAGAGTAGCTTCAACAGTGCCTGGGACTTGTGACCTAGATTTAGGTTTAAGAGGCCCTTATTTCACCTCCACCGTCCAAGCTCCTCTCTAACTAACCAAATTTGAAGCGACCCTTCTAGGGCTGCCTACGACGTACATTCCAAAAAATGAACTGATGTTAGTTGTTGACAGGCCCAAGTGTATTAGCAGGCTGTAGAGGAATGAGCTGTTATACCTCTCGCTCCCACCTCAAACGCGTACAAATTTACGACGACCCGATTCTAAGTGATTTGAAATTTAAAATCGAATTTTTTATATCTACCTAACTGAATTATTGCATAAGTTTCATCCATCTATCACCCTCATTATCACCCTTTGCACTTGGGAGCTGGAGGATCGCTGTATCAAATCGCAAAAGTCCTCCAGCCCCTCGGGCTCCTCATCAGTTCATCGCTTAGTTTTAGTCGTGTCTCCAAATTTTATCAACATTTTTATGTTCATGTGTCTGTATTATTTTACTATTACCGTGTTTGTTTTATTTACCCTATGTGTACAAAAAATTTATTTACCCGTAGTCAATATATTTAGTTAAAAAAAAAAAAAAAAAAACTGAATTATTGCAATCATTGGTATTTTTTTACAAAAATCTCTTAAAGACGACTCCTTAGATAAGACTGGTTTGTACACTGTACGTTTAGTTCTAACGCGTTTCATCCGATAGTTTAATAATTACATTGACTGGGACTCGAGAACTCAGTAACCACAGGTTCAAATTCTTCTAATGTTGAAAAAATTTTTCTTTAAAAGTGCATATTTGAATTGTATCTGCTTTAAATAATGTATCAAAACTAAATGTTTATATTGTATTAATAATTAAAAAAAAAAAATTAAATCACAATGGTAACTATTACCTAATACCATTTATATATTTTCACTCACTGTTAGGCAATAAAAAGTCTAACTTCATTAATTATATATATATATATATATATATATATATATTAAATACTATAAAACGATTTAAATTCTTTGCATTACAAAATGATAGTTCATAGTTCATATAATAGAAAGGTTGCAGTTTGAATTACACGAAGTTAAAAAAAAACAGAGAGTAGTTTATTTCTTTCATTCTATTAATACACCCTGTATAATTGAAGTGGAAGTCCGCTAAGTGACTCCCTCGCCAATGCATTAATTTTAGCTTACCTTCACCCACATACCATTGACTTTATTTAAACCGATTGTCACTAAAACGTAGTTTACTAACTAGGAGTTAATCAACGGTTTAAACTTACCTTATAATATTTATTTTAATACGACAAAAACCTACAGAATAATAGTTTGTTTATATGTCTAGAATAAAACAAATGAAGTAAACAATAAAAGTGAGAAACCACCAATGGAAAACAAATCTTATCACACTAATCACACATTCCAAAATCGTTTGTAACACAGGACTTGGTTTCCGCAACAAACAATATTAGTCATCTATCTGACGCTACTGAAACTTCAGTGTAGCCACGCTTTGTTGAATTCAGCTTTACAAAATATTAATTATGAATTGAATGTAAACTCCTTGTTGTTACTGAAATTCTGTCAAAATTAACGACTTCCATGGCACTTTCGCCTGTAATAGCATGTTTTACGATAGAACAATCACAAAGAAATGGCTGTTGGGTCTTACAATACAATAATAATCGTGACTTTCTTCCAGCTTAGCTTTCTATCAAGCTGTTCCGTTTACAAACACCAGCTTTAAAGTAACAGAAAGAATCTTTGATTGTTACGATCGAAAGAGCTTTAGGGAGCATAATTCCTGTGGTATGTGTTGGAATCGTGGATGTTGGTCTGTGGAGTCACGAACAGCGCGCACGCACACTGTCCAAGAACAATCGATCGTAAATCAGCTTCGATAAAATTATAGGAGGGAACAATGGATGTTACCGTCCGCATTGGATAACCAACCCTCCATCCATCGCTGAGAGTTCAATTTCACGAGTCACCGGCCATCCCGAGGCTGTGCGTCTCCGAGATAGAGTCCACATTCGCACGTGTACAGACAAGAAATGTTTATTTTGAGAATGTCATGTCAGGCGATAGTGACGTTTAAGCCGACGGTGGTGAGGCGCTAATCGCGTGATAGCGTAGCGGCACTCATAATTGCGAAATTCACGCTTCGCGGTGCGGTACAAAAATAAGATTATGGATTCTGCTGAGCTCCAGCGTTATTGTGATTCGAGGATCCGTCCATAGGTATGTCTGCGAACTTTACGACTGCTATTCCTGGAGGAATAAACCTCGGGCTTATTGAATATTGTTTGCTTATTTATGGAAGACAGCTTCCAAGTCCGGAAACACGGACGCTATTGTGACGATGGCTTTGTTCAAACAATGTACAATATGACAGTGTTTTGATTTTTTGGAAAAAAAACAACTATCACCTTAATAACACTCGTATGTCGAAATCCGAAACTAATCAGTAGAATAAAGGATAAATGTGAGGGAATCGAATTTCGCGTCAGGACGATATAGTTCGAGGATTTTTACGAGCGTCGTAAAGACGTGGGCAGATATTAAACGAGGCTGGCATTCTTTGTACGTAGAATGTATTACAGAAAACCAATTCAGGAGCCATACATCTCCTTATATATAAAAGGAAATGTCTTTGTTACATAAACAAGCTTAAACAAAACATTGTTTCAGTAGACACAAAAAATAAATAAAAGATAAACGAAATAACATTGGAGAATTTTTTTCACAAACAATATAAACATAAAATCTGCTATCGCGTTTCGAAATAGTTATTCATGTTCCAGTTTAATGACACGATAAAACCAGATATTGTATATCAATTCAATCATTTCCAACTAACATTATGTACACAGAGTAACAAAATTAATGCAAGTAAAATATTATCCGGTCAGAAGTCACATTAATTAATATTGAATTAGGTTAACCTTGTGAACGAGGAGCTGGCCGTCGAGATAATTAATGTTTAAAAACAAAAAAAATGATTATATGTGATTTGAATTTGGAACGTAGTGATTTTTTTTTTCTCTAACAATTCTCAAATGTGGTTACATTAAAATGTTTAGTACAGTAGTTATATCTACGTCACATTCAGCAATAAATCGCATCGTAAAAGTAGATGATTGCTTCTATAGAGCCTTGTGCAATCTGTGTTTGGAAATAGCTTCTCGATAAATATAGATATGTTTTTTTTTAATAATGTCCCAAAAAACCAGGCGCATAATCATATCCATAGAGGCGTACTGTTTTAAATGTTGTTTATATTTTTATTCGTTAATTATCCGTTATGTCAAGAAAGGGAGAGTCGAATCGTATTTTCATTTAAGTATCACATAATGTAAATAAATAACGAATTTCCTCTGTGCTCATCCAATGACAAGTGACAATGGAGGGGTCGTCCCTCCAAACGGCTGATCAACCGATTATGAACGCTACTGCAATACATTATGGTTAGGTTTACCGTTATAGCGTACGGAGGATGGCCCTAGCTATCTTGTCAGGCGGGGGAGGTGTCGACCAATGGTAGAGCGAGCTGAGCGCATCACACTGTCTCTATCATTTATACCTACTGCGCATCTCTACCAACAACCGCATTTCCATTGGTGAGAGCACATCAAAAGTCCACATTCTTTCATCACCGAGGATATAATGAGCGCTACTTACCTCGCAGCGTCAGGCTGTTCAGCCGTTTAGCGACCGCTTTGGACCGCATCTCATCCAGGTCAAGCGAGACACTGGCTGTTATAACAAATGTTTGCAATTTAAAAAGTTCGTATTTCAAATTTGGAATGCCCCAGCGCGGGATCGGTGAGTGAGGGCGCAGTGTGCGGCCGGCGGGCGTCCTGCACGTACGCCGATCCAGCTGGATGGTTGTATGCGGCGTGTCACGCGAGCGGTCGACGGGACACTGCGTTCACGTGCTCTATACACCGCGGGGAAAGCGATTTTCACGCGGGTAACGATAATGACCGCGCTGTCTCGACCAGCGGCCGCTCGGCGACTGTCACTGCAGTCTTGAATGTTTCAGAACTATACGACTACAACCCACGCTCGTTATGACCACCTTTCGTAGCATTTTCTTTCACCTTGCGTGACACGTTTTATTGAAATTATTATTTAGCCAATGGGCTTCAAGACACAAACGATGTCTCCGTCGCCTGAGGCTCGTTATAAGTAAATACCTTCATTTAGAGCGTTAACATTATATATAAAATACATTGAAAAATAAATGAACTTACTTTTGTTAAAGACTTATATTATTTAAACATTTTATTTTCAATAACTCGTATTAATTGAAGCCTTTTTGTAATAGTAATCCGTTTTTATTTCAAATAAACACTGAAATGCCGAAGATAACAAAATTTTCATTACCTTCCACGAATATATGAAACATTTTTCCTACTTTTATGATACGATGTCCCTGAGGTGATTGTTGTTCAAATTTACATAACAATATAAGACAAAATAATAAAAATTTCAACACTAAATCTATTATATATTGAACTTTTTTAATAAAACAGTTTCCTCGATACCATTCATCATTATCTTTTGAGATCTGAATAACAAGAATTTGTTGTTAAAAAAAAGTTAGGTACATATGATAATGAGATCTAAGGCTTTCGCGAGTTTTATTCATTTAAACGAAACTAATATTTTTCGGATATACTACGCGTGCTATCTTTTGATGTCGTTAACAGACATACACATCTCGTCTGCCCGTGATCACGGTTTCTGAAAAGTAACCGAAACGTCGGGAGTATGTAGTTTTAACAAAAAATAAATCACGCGTGGTTGGTGTATCCGAAAAATATTAGTTTCATTTAAACACATATGACATATTCTTGAAAATATTAATACTCTACTGATATGATATTAAAATAGCTGTGAACGAATTTCTATTGATTTTTTCTATAAATCCCCATGATTTTGATCTGTAGCTGTCACAAAAACTATAAAATCGTCAATTCCTCAATTCAAATGCGACAAAATAACACGTATTTCCGTTTTAACTGTCATGAAATACCCACCTACTAACTGTCTTTTAAATATGTATAATGTATTGCGTTCAATAAAACCATATAGTTTCATAATAACAAAAATGAATATAAAAATATCCAACAGATTTACAAGGCTCCCCCCTCCCCCCTCCCCCCGGGTAGTAAATATGATTACCGGGGGGGAGGCGACACGGGTAATATTCCACGATTTACATAAATATTAGCCAGTTCGTGACAAGCCGGTCATTAAGAATCCTTGGACATTTTTTAATGAACCTCACTCTGATAAGAATAAGTCGCTTTGTCTTTTTTATGAATGATTAATGTTTTATACCTACTTTGAATATTATTAAAGTGAAAAAAATATTTGTTTTGTTTTTTTTTTTAAGGTAACATCTGTGTTGGTATAAATTACATATGTATTGTTTTTTTATAAATAATTTGTTTACAGATTGATAATTTTCGGTTCTTATTGAAATTTAAGTATGACGTCTAGTAATAATTTATATACATATATAAGATTTTAAAGGAATTATCTGTATACCCGTATCTTGTAGTAGACTGAAGAATTTTTGAGTCGAACAGGAAATGTTGTATGAGTGACGTGTCTTATACAAGACAAATAACGATAATGTTTAATTAGAGAATCTTAAAATATATTAATTTTCATGAACAATTCACTATTCATTAATTAAAATTACACTTTTCCATTGAATTTAGACGAAATGTATGAAATTGCTTCACTTTTTAAAAAGACTTTGAATAAAATAATATAGATCAAGAGTAAGTACATTATACGATCATTTTATAATCAAATGTACTAAAACATATCTGATCGTAACTAAATTCAATAACCATCAACCCCACTCTAATTAGACCGCAAGCGTACGGAAACAAAAATAAATAATTAATTATACGGAACCAGAGGCGCAGACTTTACCCTTCCTATTTAAGGGGCCAGATGTTAACAGACTCCGAACAAACCTCAAATATCTTGTAAACCACCCACCGAGACCGACACACACAGGTGTAACTACCACATAGATTAACGTCCGAGCGACTAGCGACCCAAACACCACCCACCAAGGTATAATATCCCATGAAAAACTATACCTTTTTGTCTTTATTGACTGTAGAAACTGTTTCTTCCTTATATTATATCGCGGGATTCGTTTCAGATGTCGCTACATCCTACGAATCACTCACCATCATTGTAATATGGACCGTATTTCAGGATCATAAGGTATTATTTTCATTATAATCATCATCCATGAGGCTGTTCTGGTTTTCAGCGTCGTGTGATATGATATCCAGTCGAGACAGAGAGGGACAGTGGCGCAGGCTGCTCGGCAGACGTCGCGGTTGCCATGACAACGCATCGATCGCGCCCTGATGCAGCCTGCTGTATCCAGGTCACTCAAGAATGTTATAATTAATTTCCTTTATGCATGTCAGCTTTAGAAACTAACGAGCGAAAGAAATATACACACCTGCTCCCGGATTCTCTTGTGGGATATTTTTTAATTGGTGCTCCTAACGAAATTAAAAAAATGTATAGATTAAAATTCTTATTATACTTATATATAATAAGAATTTTATATTTATAGTTTAGAAGACTTGAAGATACGTAAAGTATTAAGAAATGTGATATAAGTAGATGGTCAATATATCTCACACAGTCTGTCTGAGGGGATGCTGTAAGAGATGAACATGCGAAAACAGACAAAAGAAATTCAACAGTCTTTGTTATAATCTATACGAAAAAAAAATTTCTGTTCAGAAATAAACCAACTCTATTGTATCATCATTATAATTTGTTGCATTCAATAATAAATTTTAATTTAATAAGTTTTAAATTTATCGATAATTTTATATCAAACGCCTGGCGTGATTGTAACGTTTATTAAGAGGCGAAGTAAAATCGATTTTACTTAATTCACCTCTCGAATGATTTTAATTTTGACATCTTTAAGACAGCAACGAAATAACCTAAAAACTTTTATATATACAATAGATTTTACACCTTCAACTCTGGTGTTAATGTTAAAATATTTACTTATAAAATTAATATGACTATAGATATAATGCTTAACAACTGTACACTCGAAAAATATATATTTTTAAACTATTCCTCAGGACATTGACCTTTTATTACACATAAGTACCTACACATTTAATATCACATTGGTAATTTAAAAAAAAAATATTATAAATTTAATGTAATTGAAGTCTTAAACATTATAATATTAAAGCACAAGCAATATCTATAATAAATTCATTTTATTCATATTATGAAACATCACAATCGGATTCCATATTACTGAGTTCATGAAATTGAATTATTTACGCTCGCTTTTATACGGTAAATTGGCATTTAATGTATAGGTAACTAACTTTGATCTCTTAACGTAATGTCGACCCAATTCTTATCTCAAAGACACGGCAGGTCGCAAGTCGTCAAAGCCGAGAGTCTGGACCTAATAAGGGCACTCGAAAAACATGGCCGCCTCCCGCCCTTTCGGCGTCTTTGACTACAGCGAAATGAGGGCAATTTGAAAAATGTACGAAAATGTAACCTCAGCCATAATGACATGGATTATAAGAAAATAATAAGCACTCTATCGCAATTTACTTAAAACACGATGAAAGACATCACTTTATGAGTGAATTGACTTACAAAATTAATTTAATTCTAAGCATAAGTATAATTTGGGAATTAAAAAAAAATTGTCAAACTGTTTTCGATCAAATAACATTAATATCTTGATCGTATTCAATATAAAAGAGGACATTTTATATAAATCAGAACTACTGGATCTTAATAGACAAGACATTTTTAATCTATTAAATAAAACAGGCTTACATAAGTAACTTTTATATAATATATGTACATATATATAACGTGAACAACAAATTGGAAATAGAAAATGTAACAATAGCCATATTATTATTTTTGTCGAGCTTCAAAGCAAATGTATGTAATAAAGATTTGCTGCGGATTCTTTATCAAGAATCCTTTATTAGGTTTATATGAGTCGAATCTAAAGAACGCTCGAAAATAACAATTTATATTTCTATGTAAGTATTTATAAGGCTTAGGAAATACGAATTTTAAATTGTATAATATATATATATGATTAAGAATATTAATGAAATCAATACAAATGTGTTATGTATTCAAACTATATTTTAAACTAACATGTATCATTTTAATTTTTCGTATAGAATATATATACCTTTGAAAACCAAATACAAATATTAACTTATCATCAAACAGTCTGTATTCTGAGAAGGCGTACTTAATAATGATACGATTTGTTAATTAAATTATGACAAATTAATATCGTGATATGTTATGTTCTTGCAAAATAGCGAAATCGATAATCATAAATTGATTTTATATGTACTCAAATGTAAAATATTCAAACAGATGTCCCCAAAAGAGAAGCTCGTTGCGTGACTAAATATTTCCTCAATATTAATATTGATTTAGTGTGAAATTGAGCATATTGAGCATCTCATGAATTATAGCTTTTAAGTAGAAATAGATCGTTAAAACAATATACCAACACATGGATGTTCCATAGTAATAAAAAGTAGGTAGGTGACTTTATGTTACTTTGAACTTTAAAAACGAAACGAAAGGATCTAAACTTTTTACAAGCAATTATACGTTTAACAAATTAAGAATACATGAATAATAAGTAAGGGTCTAAAATAATTGTTTTTTTTTCTTATGGTATATTAAAAAAAATTTACTAATTATTAAGTTACGCCTAAATTCATTTAACTCTAATTCAGTTTGCTTCCCTATACAAAATCCCATTTCACACTCAACTCGTAATGTGAAAGTGTGCCATCTAGTGAATAAAACAAATCTTTTTTGAAATGAATCAGCGACATCTACCAATAAAAAGAATTATCACATAGGACGGTAAATTTAAAAGATTACACTATTAGACCAGTCATAGATGGCGTAAAAATACTTCAGTTCTAATCATAATTTTATGATTTATGCAACCCTATGTATATGTTTTTATTAATTATGTATTTGGAATAAGTTTTTATAATTTAAAAATATCATAAGACCACATACACTATAATATTTTTAATCTGTTCTCAGTACTGTATTCGATTTCAATACTGTTTTACCGACATAGTGCTAATTGGACGCAGGCGCGTCGCGTACTATCCTTCTCTTTTTCTATTGGTTTGTTTTATGTCATGCCTAAGCCCTTGCTTGTATTATCCTGCTGGTGTATTTTATGTTACTTTTTTTAATATATTTCATAATTTTAACTTAATGGTAGTAGTAATTAATAATTTGTTTATTGTATTGTGATGATAAGTGCTGTGAGTAACTGTACTCAGCGTTGGGAAATTAAAGCAGCATCGTGGAGTCACGAAAACGAAGGTAAAAAAACTTTTCATTGTTTCTACTGACGCTCCGGTTGGAAAGAAAAATTGGAAATCGATTTTAGAACTTCCTGTGTTTCTAAATTCTCTGTTTAAAAACGTTTCTAAGCATTTGCAACCTATAATATATATTAATTAATGTTTTACTTTTCCTTCAATAAACTGAAACTAAACTGAACTAAACAGTTTCTTCAAAGTCCGAAGTTATTGTAAACAACTGTGCGTTCTCTTGAATCATCATTATTGGAGAATGTTTAAGTAAGGATTCTATTAAAGTTATATGTTGTTGTAGATAATATTTTAAATTCATAATTTTTACTTAGCTCTCAAATATTATTTATAATCTAGGATTTTCATTTTTAAACAATCTAAAATATTTATTGTACATAAGTTATGTATATAAGTATATTTAATTACAAAATAGATTTTTAATGGTCTATAACCTATCATATATTTAAAATTTTCTGCATATATGTGCATATATCACATGATAAAAACTAGTGAATATAAATTTTATATAATCCAAACTACATGCTATTTGTAACAACAACACACTACATAATTTATTTATTATTACATTAAAACGCTTTATAGACTTTTTTTAAAAATATTCATACAATTAATTAAATAATATTGTTAAAAATAATAGGACAAATAAAACAGATATATGTGTCGATTTGTCAAGATGATCGCAACTGAATGTATGACAAAAAAATAACAATAACTAAAATCGTAATATTAGTTCATTATATCCACATGTATTAAACTGATTCCTCAAATTAGTTACAGCTTTACTAATCTGTTTCAATGATATCTATTATCTTAAAATCATTATGAAAAATATATATCTGTAAATTTATAAAACCACTGACATGAGGTGACAAAGAAAACAGGGCATTAGAGGTATAATGAGAATGTAGCTGGAACAAATAATTTCTCTATTTATACTAGCACTGAATGCCTTTGTAAATACTGAGCATGGAGTTTTTAATACAATTCTATTTCATGTCATACAGCCAATGTAAATGATGTTATTGTGTAATGACATTTATGGAAAGCTTCTCATATCCCAAAGCGTGTCAATAACCGAACAAAAAACCGCAAAATAAGCAATGAAAAATTTTTCACAGCCACCAATAATTTTACTGAAAGTTTTATTGATTTTGTAATTTCAAGCATATGCCTAAAAAACATTCATGTATGTATCTTTTTAATTTTTTTCTTTTAAATAAAGTGAACTGAATATAGATTGAAAAACTTCTAAATATAGAAAGTAAATTTTACATGTTGTATTCTAATATAAATAGTTATATGTATATATAATATACTATATTTATTATATAAGAAAATTTCATAGCATAATCTTGGTTCCTTGCTTGTCTATCTTGAGGATATATTTATTTTAAAAGCATTTTATGACATATGAATTCTCATCAGATTTTTCAAATATGTATAAGTTAATTTTATTTTATAATTTTCATTAAATTCGAGTCTGTCTACTGCTTGTTATGTATGTGTACATTTTATACAAATCTCATGTAATTAAGATATGATCATGGAACTTGGATTTTTTTTTTTATTAAGAACATTAAAGGTTATTACTCATAAGGAAGAGTTTATTACCTTTGAAATTTATTATTTTATTATGATATATATTATCTATAAAAAACTTATATTCTATATCAATTGTATTTTATGTTTCCTTCAATTAATTCAAGTAAAGTTCTTCCTTTGATAAGAATTCGGTCTTTAATCTCAACATAAATATATAATAACTAGCTGTCACTAAAAAAATATTTAGAATTAGTTTCAATCTGGGACTTCTTTAGTAATCTGGCGTTAGTCTTGGTACTAAAGAATTCTATGTACCTATTTTCGCTTATAATTTCGTACGTGCTACGGACATGAATAACCGTATATATAAATCTTTTGAGTAGTTTTTGTCCACTGACTTCAAAACCATCGAGTTATTTGGTTTCATTTAAGCGAAATAGCTCTTCAGGAATAACTCGCTCCAATAATATTAACTCATGTTCCATATCAGTACCCACTAATATCTTTTTATATATTCCTACTCTTAGTGTCTCTGTAGATATGAAATTGATTCAGTGAAGTAAAAATTCACCTTTGTAACTATATTCGTTTCAACGTAAAATGTAAACAAAAATCTTGTTTTTTGTTATTATTTCCACGAAAGCTTCGTTTGGTATGTCAACAAAGTTAAAGTCTTACAAACGTTAGTTACAAAAGTTACGAAAGCTGGTTCCTACACCGTCTGATTTCGTTACACTCTGTATAATGCTGCGGACATCATTGTGTTTCGCCTACCTGCTCCGTCCTCGGGAGAAACTCTACAGAAAGAAAAAAAAAATAACATGCCGTGCCTCGGACCAGAAAGAACAAAGGCCTCACGGTTTCACCTTATACCGCCTCGCAGGTGTAACTTGTTAGTTGTTATCTTTTACTAAGAAATCCTTTATATTTTACAAAATCACGATTCCAGTATGAAAATCTCACTGCGGAAGTTTGTTTGTAACAAAGGATTCAGTACTACTTTGATATCCTAGTTTTTACTGGATAAAAAATAATGAATGCAAACCGGCCAGAAGCTTTAGCTTATAGCCGATATGAAACCAATTTAAAATTACGCGCTTTAATAAAACGAGGCCGTTGAAGTGCTCACGAATACCATGTGAGGTTTTTTTTTGTCGGATATCTGTATTGAAATACAAATGACTTAAGTTATTAGTACGAGATTTGTTCATCCGGCTTCGATAAGGCCTGTATCACGTAAGCTAGTGACGCTCGCAAAAAAATATGAGTGGTGGCATTCACCCGGCGCCCTTGAACCGTCGGACGGTCACCAACTCAGCTGGTCTAGGCCTTGAGCCTAGGACGTTCAACCTGCCGCTGAAATGCTCTCATCGGTCTCAGACGCCTGAAATAATTTTAAAACATTCAATTTGTACTATCGGAACATTCTTCTTAATTACGTCTGCGGCTGTTCAATATATTTTAATACGTTTTTAACGATTTTTATAATAAGTGAATGGTTATTTTAATTAATATTTGTATGTTTATTGCGTTATAAAACATTGGGACTTTTAAAATGTTTCTATAATTTTTATGTCAGTATAATATGTTGATAGTATTATAAGACACGTTCGGAACTATTTCTTATATACTCTCTACATCAAATGATAAACTAAGTTTCTTCAAGGGTAAGGGTACACTTGCAAAAATAAGAAAATTCATTTAGTCTAGGAGCTAGACAATAAATAAAAGAAAATAATAATTAATTTCCAATATTTTTTAAATCCACATAACCATTGGTACAATGATATGTCAAGTCTATAAGCCATTACAAATTTATTTCAATAGAAATTAATTGTTTTAATCCAATATCAATATGTATTTGAACACGAATGATTTTGCATTCAAATGAACAGTAATGCCAACCTACTGGTGGTCACAAATCATTTGCGCTAATATATTAAGCACGTCGACAAGGCGGGCCATTAATATTCAATTGTATATTATTGCTTTGACTGGTAAACATACCGACACCTACTTAATAAGATTCAGCAACACGATCTCCATCGTCTTTCCTATCATACTCTGATGTAGATTAATCGCTGAGGCTTCAACGCGTTATGGTGTCGAATCACTGAGAAACAAAAGCGAATATCTCGAAAATAATATATGTATATATAACATAAACTGAACAATAAACATCACTTTTTCCTCCTGACGCTAAATGGTAAATTAAGAATAACATTATATGCACTGACCCAGTATAGAGACGAAACTTCTTATCATTCAATGTATTCATCGTGCGGGTGTCGGGTCCATCGCTTTGCAGGGGGAGGAGCTTCAACAGTGCCTGGGACTTGCAAACCAGGTGTAGGTTTAAGGGGCCCCTATCTAACGCACGTTGAACGCTCGAGTCCACCGTCCAAGCTGCTCTCTCTACCTAAACTAATTTGAAAAGAACCTACTAGGGCTGCCTTCGAAGTACGTTCCAAGAATGAATTGATATTGGTTCTGGACAGGCCCAAGTCTTTTAGAAATAATAATAAAGTGCTGATACTGGTTACGTTTCGAAAAATCAATACCTTAACCAAGTATGAGAATAACGTGTGAAATATAAAAAATATATTCTATATGTAAATCGCTGTAATAAATTTTTCGATGTAATTTTTTTTATTTAAAATGGATTGAAATTTTTATATGTCGACAAATTTATTATAGTTTTGGTGAAATGTTACGAAATGATAAACATATGCAAGCTAGACGTTTTCATGAAAATATATTCGTC
Organism: Danaus plexippus; assembly: GCF_018135715.1. Lineage (NCBI taxonomy): Eukaryota > Metazoa > Arthropoda > Insecta > Lepidoptera > Nymphalidae > Danaus > Danaus plexippus. The sequence continues at coordinate 2,983,289 of NC_083548.1, read as the reverse complement.
TATCTTTTAATTATATTATCACATACATGTTTATTGGATATAAAAAATAAAATACCGATATAAATTTGAGAAAATAAACTGAGACAAAAAATATCTCTCACTCCGCTCAATACTCAAAACTTTACTTAATACATACCCCATAACTACGGTTTTCGTCAATCTACAATGGGTATAAAATCATTATATGAAAACGATTTTTTTTGGATAGCTATGTGATAGAAAAAACAGACATATTAGCACTGTACCTTGTAATGAAATTTAACACAATAACATTAGATTAAAGCGTGGTTAATATTGATTTTATAGATTTATCGATAGCAATGAGTATTTAACTGAAAGGATTTGTCAACGCCATCAACTGACTTAAATAATGTCAAATAGCTTCTCAAACATTTTGACAGCTGTTTAATACAGCGGCCGTAATTATTTCAATATATTTTTAAACCAACCGGAAATAGAACAATAGTTTGCTCATAAAATATACCCTATAGAATTGTTACAACTCAATAAGATATTAATTAAATCGTTTCAAGAAACATCGTGATTATAATTTTTTTAATCAAACACATACTAACTACATAACAGATTATTTTAAAATAGAAGTAATAAGGCTCTTATGGAGACTCAAATTTGTAGTGATTGTTTAATATTACTCACACACACACACACACACACGCACATGCATACATATATACATATATATGTATTATAAATTATGAGAAATACTTGTAAAAACAAACCTAACAAGACTAATAATAGTACGTAAATACGATCATTTTACAGTAATTAGTAATATAATTAAGTAACAAACATCATAATATTTCTTACTCTGAACAAATTTATAATATCTCAAGAGAATCTGACAAACAAAACTTAGACTGTAATTACCCACGTCTTATAACAAAATATTCACCAACTCCATTATCAAAATATATTACAATACAACAAAATTAATTAAAAATTGTTACATTTAAATCTATTTATATGATAATAACAAAAAAGTATAGCAGTAGAATAAATTAAGAATATTTAATAACATTGTAATTCTGCCTCGTGTTAGAAGGTATCTGTGTTTAAACGAAGGTTATGGAGTGCTAAAGAATTATGTTATTTTTATGAATCCACTGTATCCTTACGCGGCGAAGTTTCTGAGATTCTTTAGTTGGTATTGTTACGACACCGCAACCTTGCCGGGTGAATATATATACGAACGCACTTACATACATGCATATATAAATATACGGTCAGCTTCTTAAACTTATCAGCTGATATTTTAAAAATTTATTTAATTTTTGTATGCGAATTATTAATATCACTTTATATTGTAGTTTAAATGATGCGTTTCGTAATCCGATTGTTGACAAAAAGGACAGGATTAATACGTTAGTGGTCAGATCGTTGAATGAGGTCAGATGGCTATCTCATAGTGTCAAAATTTGTCATCCGCTGACTTGCGCATTAACAAGCCAAGTAATTAACATAACTGAGTATGGACGCCGCTAATCCGCGACTTGTATCTAAATTAATCTCCCATATAAAATAATGAAACACATTTATTTTTGTTTCTATATAGAAGTTAAGTTACATCTTTTACTATTATGAATAAACAAAATAGTTTTTCTTTTTAAAACATTTCATTGCTCAGAAAATCAAATAATGAAACTTAACTTAAAATCTTTACTGGGCAGAATTACAATAATCTGTAGGCATCTCACGTACGGCGTTGTCAACTTTCGCAATGCCACCTTGCAGTGTTCAAATAGTAAGTAGTTTTGAAGGCTGAACCCACAAGGTGAGCTCCGTCACTTATTGTAGCGTCTGCGGAAAATAAACATGATTACTGAAGAACTCAAACAGGTATAATATGATAAGGCCAGGCATGTTTAACAAAACCTCTTTCGGAAATTAAAAAAAAAACGAGTCAATTACTAAAATTAACCAAACCTTAAAGTTCAACTTATAATATGACACAAAGAGACCAAGAACACAATTTTAAGTAAACCTCATTTGTAGAACATCTACATTCAGCCAATTACTACAATGTGTGAAGTTTTCAAATTCAATGTCTAAAATTATGAATCAAACAGCTCACTTTAGCGAAAAATCTTTCATGAAAACCAATTATTTATCCAGTAATTTACTAAAATGTATATAATTCTATTTTCTAGGAGTCAATCTATAGTTATGCAAGTTAATGCAGTTTTAAGGGAACCTCTTTGGTAAAAAAAAAAAATTATTCAGCCAATTGCTAAAATGTATAAAATTGTATAATACAACCAAGGCTTAGTCGCCTACGCTCGCTCCGTTCACTTAAACCGAATTTCACCTTGTCTGTGTGTCCTGCGCTGGTATTACCTCCGACCTCAGAGATTACGAAACATGACACTAGTGATATTTTATATAGAGACTTACACAGCTCGTGCCCTTTTATATAAAAAGATCATTTTTATTAACGCTGATGACGATTTATTTAATTTAAGAGTACCTACAGCTTCCTTGCCCTATTTATTTAATATATTGATTGATTATTTTATTACAGGATTTTTCCATTAGGTCACGTCATTTATACAATTATTAGCAGTTTCATAACTTATTGACTTTTATGATCTGTGATAATAAAATAAAATTATATTGTTTATAATATTTAAAAACTGATTTTTTTTTACGATTAAACTATTCAGCATGAATGATATCAAAAGATAATACTCAAATAAAACACAACCAAGCCACAGCGGGTGCGAAGGCAAAGATTTAGGCCGTAAGCGGCTTACAGAATACAACTACAAATCTTTAAGTACATATGTACAAAATAAATGCAGTTAAAGTAATAGTAAAGTATTAAATTCAGTGAGTTACATTTAAAGTAACTATATATAACTTTATAACGGAAAGCTTTAGACGATCAAGTAAATTAAATTTCATGAAGGTAGCCGCTTACATAGTAAAAGTTAAATAAAGTTAGCCGAGCAATTAAAATCAAACAAGATCCGCTTTACCGTTCAAACTTTTAGATTGAATACTAAACCTCTCGCTAAAACTAACAACTGGAAACTCTGCCTCATCTTATTAACTGGAGCCATTAAAATGTACAATGTCGGATGTTCTACGGCCGCCTTGACCGATACATACTAATGATACTTAATGAAACTTATTAATATTAAGTAAAACAATGATTCAATATTAAAAACACTACAACCTTACACAGAGGCCACTATTTTCTATGGATCTATCTTAATTTTTATCTAAGCATTCGCTTCTGATAAAATGGGAGATCCCTTAATGTTTATAACATATTTAATTATTACTATAATTCAGTACGGACGTCGGTCGGCGTTGCGTGCTATTGGTTGCGATGTACGTATTTATTTATCGTTATAGCGTATAGGATACAAAATATCGTTCATAACTAGTCCACGATCGTAAACCAGCCAGCTATTGAAGATATTTTCCTCTTGTCAGTTCTCTGAATCTCAATGTGTATAGATAGCACGGCTCAGTGACACTACGTCCGATATCACGGTATTTTATGGGCGATGCCTTACGTACGTGCCGGCTTGTACGAATTTCGGACGAATAAAATCCCACTGACCACATACGTTTCTATTTAAAAAGCTTTTTCACATTCGCTCCAATGAGTTATATCTCGTTGCCGTAGTGGTAATTTATGTTATGGGAATTTCAATGAATTCGAAAGCAATTAAAGCCGTTTGCTGATATTAAATTAAAGGCGAGGACGCTTTAGAAAATATGTACGGAAGATATCTGAGGGCGGTACGAATTATAGTGAGGGCCGCATCTATGTCGCTCGAGTTGAAATATTCCCTATTGCGAACGCAAGCCGCCGTACAGCGGCTAGCTACGTCAGTTGGGATCGGAGCGACGAGCTGAGCGCTCCTCCACGTCCGCCACATTCGCGATACCCTGCCAGTACTCATCTAACCATTATAATTTGATAGTTGTCTAGTTTTGGCCCTTCGTAAAAAGTTTATCGACCCTACGCATAGCAACCCTTACTCTTTTCAATTCAATCGCTCCCTCTAATTACGATCACCCCTTAACTTAGTCGAAAAGTAGTCCGGACGCTCTCGAACCTAATTTTTTCTTTTTGATTTATTATTATTACGTTGCATTTATTTCTCGCTTTTGTCCGTATAACTAAAGCTTTGAAACTGGGAATATTCGTCCATTAATGTAGTGTTTGAACTGTTGTCTCGAAATAAAAGTGTTCAATTATTAAATGTGAGTGACGATCGTAATTAAACAACGGTGCATGGTTTCCTGAGGAGTTTTTGGCTGCGGATGTGCACGCCGCTGCCGGCCTGGTTCGTGCCGGCTGGAATGCCCGGTGCTCTTGACCTAACTAGGTATTATATTGAATACATCATACAAAATACTACATTTTTATAAGAAATTCATAAATGTAATTATTTACTTCATTAATACACCCAAAAATCTATAGTACTTAAACAAAACAACAAATCTTTTATTTCTCTATTGCACTTACATATTGTGTTTACATTAAAATAATACATAAAATTCATATCTTATATATATATTTAATGTTAATAATAAACAATATTTACGATACGTTACGTATGTAGCTCGCTTATTGTTTGAACTGTTCCAATGACGTACATTTAAACGACATATTATGTTGGTACGAACTGATACAGTCACTAGTATCAGGACGTTGCCCTAAATGACTATGTTGATAACATGCCCTATGCTGATAAAATTAACATTCAAGGAAGGGTAACACATTATATACAAAATAAAATCCGAAAGAAGAATTTTATATTTTATACCTAACACTCACTGAAAAATAACATGTTTATATTGAAATAACAGCATTATTTAATGATAAACAACCTTCCATCCCGTCTCCTCCATCATGATTATAGCAAATTAGTGTAAAAATTGCGAAAAATTACAAAATTTTATCTTAAACAATATTATTCTCTACCTCATCCGGCATTCTTTACTTAATTTTGTATTTTCAAAACAGCGTGTACAATAATTTGTTATCTGCAGTGAACTACTGGTTACAAACAAATACTTTTTTTAAATATTTTTAACGTTATATATAATGGGAACTTTTAAATAGCTTTCTGTCATTATATCTCTTAAAATTTTATCATGTGTTACATTCATATATATTGTCATTGTCTCGCGAAACTTTGTGATGTCTGTTTGTGTTATCGTCTGTTTTAACAACAATGACGTCACAAATATAAAACATGACTTCACACACGAACAATAGTAATAAACTATTATTAAATAACATATATTAGATTCATTTGCACATAATATATAATGACATAACTATAATTGGTTTTTAAGTGATTCATTTATATTGATAATAATCTTAACACATAGTTAGCTACGCCACCTTTATCAAATCTCTATATATTTTATAATTGAAAAAAAAATATATATATGTTTGTATAAATGTCAGTATTCAGTACGCTTAGCGCATTTTTTCATCGTCATGCTGAATACAATACGAACAGTTTCCCGTTTTTGATTAATTAAAGTTAATACTGAAGGTATTTGAGTCCGAACAATATCGTTCAATCGAATATCTACGAGCATTGTTTTTTAAAACTACTAATATTATTAGTGAATACATATTTAGTCAGATATCGTAATTACACACTGACATTTATCGGAATAGTTTGTGTATGTAATCAAGTACGGACGAACCTGTGGTTAGCAATTAATTTGTAATCACCGTAATATTATATAATAATCATAAAACAGTTCTCAATGTAATACAATACCTAACCTGACCTAGACATTTATGCTTTGAAACCGCTAATTATTGAAGTCCATCAATTATACAGGGGGTGAACGGAATGCCAATTACATTTTATTATTAGCTTAAATAGTTTCTCTTAAACAATTTCATAGTTATAAAAAATGTATATCATTAACATATGTATCATTATGTTATATGCTAATAATTGATCTTTTTTATATAATCTTAAATTTTTGCCTATATCATAAGAATACAGTAAAAACGGGAATTTTAATGATTTTCCAGTCAAACGGCTATAATGAACAGTTAAAAAGTTATCCCACTATGGTTTTTTACTTTAGAACTTTGTTCCCTTTCATCTCGATCGCTATCCAATTTGCTGAACCTTCGATTTTATTGAGTTCCATCTTAACTTTATCTATAGAAAAGTTTCAATTTGCAAAACATTGCTCTACAGTTTAGATACGTGAAGCTGGTACCAGATAAACAATTGTATCAGACGCGTTTATTATTAATGCTTTCAGTACACGTTCTTTAATCATTTAAAATAGCTTTATATGTAGCATCAACGTTATTAGAATTAAGGCCATCATGGAAAAGGCATCTGACAAGATAGTGCAGTCATATCAAATTTATTTTTTACATATATGTACCATAATCACAATAGAAACACCTTATCACCGGCATGAATCATCAAGTTATAAGACGGATAGTTTTAGAGTATTTTATTCTTAAATCGTCCCAAACTAAAGTATTCAAATAGATATATAGAGGAAAATATGGATTTTTTTTAAATTTATTTAATTTAATATTTACGTATAATCAAACAAGGTTTTAACGTGCGTGATGCGGGCAAAGCCACAGGCATTTGGTGTTATATAAAATAATACCAACATTAAAGTATAATCTAAACGTATTATAATACTTAATACTTGATCATGCAATGAATATTAATGTACAGAGCTAGTGAGATTGACATTCGTAATTCAACATATAAGTAAGAATATCACAGAATCACAATGAGGTGACATCACTCATTCAGAAGACTTCGCTCTATGTTGGAACATTTATTTTTGGTCGTGAACCCCCCCACGTTGTTTGAGACTGCGCTATTTGTAGTATATAAACCACAGCTTGGATCGCATTATAATAAGCAATAATCTCCATACATTTTCATGTTAATTAAAATTTATATTAAAAAAACAGTATTACCATTAATAAGGCTTCAATTACACTTAATTAATCCGCTCGAATTAATTCGCTGAAAATTATATATTAATTACATGTAATAATTGAGATAAATTTTTGTTTAAACAGAAATAAAAGTAATAAATAATATAAATAAAAACCGTATAAAAGAAAAATACTAAAATTCTCCTAGTCATTTCTTTCGTCAGACCATTTCACTGTAAATATGTAGCAGCTTGCTGATAGTTTTTGAATCGTATTTCGTGGAAAGTCTTATAATTTAACATGGAACAGTTGTAAGTGGAGTTAAGCACGCAACTTGCCGACAAGACCGTTACTTACCGTGTGGCTTCAAATATTTTGACTTGGCTTTACTAAAGTTTTAGTCTGCACCCATACTAATAGCATGCATCTTTGATCTAAAACTACCAGTTCCTAAATTAAACGGATCTTTTACATTCATAATAAAATTAAATAAAATTAAATTGTATGATTCAGATAAAAATTAATTTACGACTTTAAAAAATTAACCTCTTTCAAATGAAACATTTTGTTTCGTCTGTCTACTTTTTTTCGTGTATGCTACCAAGTAAATTATAGACCGTACTTCAATCACCGGCAAAACTGAACTAATTCTTTTTGGTCCGAAATCGATTCCAATCAAAACTAGGAAGCATTGAAATACAATAGACAGTTTGTCAAACTGATAGAATTTATAGCGAACATAAAATCGACAGCAACGTATCATTCAGTGGCTTGAAAGACAATGAAACGATCTACCGTAAACGCTAGACGTCGAATATACCATCACTACTGACGTTATAATATAAACATCGCCGATACCTCAGGCGTTATATCAAATTAGAGCCGGCCGTTCCTTGAACCAACATTTTATCTAAAGCACAGTTCTCGCTACTCGGTTTAATTCGAATTGCAGCGTATTATTTATCTTTACAACTAAACTGACGTACCCACCAACACTGACGCATTCACGATACATGTAAAGTAGTTAAAATTAATATTTTACTTTAATATATGAATACATCATATAAATGTATCGTTGTGAATTGTAAACGAAATGCCATTTCGTTCGTACGTGACCATTCCGTTGTGAAATGTCACGCGGTTTCCGTTAAATCAATATGTCTGAATGAGATTTTGTTTGAGTTTTTTAACGATTTCGCAATAAAGTTTTGTATCGTTTCATTCTATACGGCGGCTTGTATTCAAATACGTAAATTATTCAAATGTAATTAAAATATTTTTTTATGTGTATGGTCATTTTAATCGGTATCGAATGACCGATTGATATCTATATGTAATAGTGATTTCCGAGGCAGCTATTATAGTTCGTAAACTAAAGACTTGCAAAAGAATCTAAACAGTTGCTTATTTCACAATATATGTGAGTATTGAGTTATATATTTTTTTATCCTCTAGACTAATATTGACGTTTTTTTTTAAATAACTATATCGATTCATTTTCCATTATCGTTTCTAATCGTCGTATAGAAGGCACACGGTTCGTTCCACGTGATCGCTCCATAAACATTTTACGTAAACAACTGATTCAGATTGAAAATGGAAGCAAATAAATTGTACTTAATAAACGCAACACGCTACACTATGTACAATTTAAATTACTATGTATAAACATTCGTATATAAGAAGAGGTAAATAACAAAACTAATATCACGGGTATCATAGAACATTCTTAAATATCTGTTCTAAAACTATTTACTTATTTTAACTTGTAATGTATATTTATATATTACATAATGAATAATTCGAATAATGTAAGCAATTAACGATAGCTAATATAAATTTTCAATCAATATAATGAAAATTAATTAATTACCTTACATGACGAATCCGTGGAATTGGAAAGCGGTTTAATTAAAAACCGTTTCGCTGTTCTTCGGTGCATATTAAGCGCCTTTACATTTAACCTCTGATGATATAATCATATGCCTTCAAGGTTGTGGGAAGTTGATGTAAAAAAAAAAAAAAAAACCTAGCAGAATCCACATAGAGAGCTGTAGGCGGTAGTTAGTGACTTCCGCGTTCGTCAACGTCTCACGTAACCTTGGTTGTTACAACTCTTTGTCTTTATTTTGTGTCCCACGTGCCACGGATTCCCAGCAAATATTATGACCACGGCTATTTAGAATATTCAAGCTATGTGATATTATATACACTTTTTTTACCATATCCGATATATTACAGAAATTAAACATCGTTCAATAAAATTATTGGCCTTCCAAACATTTTAAACACTCTTCTCCTTTTGAATTCATTTCAGAATAATTGAAAAAATTTGCCACGTTATAAAAAATATATTACATAAATACGTTGCTTGAAACGACATAAAATATATCCTGAGGTTGTCGCTTGAAATATCTTTTTACCAATATCGACATATATTTCATAATTTGTTCGCAATCGCAATGATTTCGGGCATTAAATTGTACAAAAATATGTTATAGAGCCATATAGAATAGAATTAAGACTTCTTTTGCGAGCAAGTGACTTATCCTGCACGTTTATTTGGATGCTTTAAGCCTTCAGCTATCGTACGTGTCTTGACTGCATCTGATCTCACGTACCAAACATTTGACTATTGATATCATGTCAATAGATAAATTATACTATAATACAAGTTACGTCATATAACGCACATAATCTCAGCATATCATTTTGCTATGATAATAGTCTAAAATGTGTCTCATTTATAAATAGATTCATTATATGTAGTACGTTTAAATCAATTGACTTGTTTTAAATTTAATCAGTACTAAATTAACATACAAAAGTTGTTAGCGAACTAACTTAAATTACTCTGACGGGTTGCGTTAAATAAATAGCATTAATGGAATTGAAAATAATTTTAAATAGTACAAAGCAGATCGCTGCTTCTGTGAGCTCTTAGCTGTGATTTCCTTCGTGTTGCCATTTATACAGTGTTCCATTGAATAATGGAATGTTTTGTTACCGTATCTCACCCGACAGATGAAAGTAAACCGTTCCGTACACCCCACTTACAATAGCAGGTAAGATGATAAACTTTTCTCTGCTAACCTATTCAATACAATTTTAGTATTTCTACTTAGTTTACTTAATATATTTTATATACTTTGAAATAATATATAAATGTATTAAATATGCATATTGATTTTTATAATGATCGTATTTTCTACTCCTAATAAGTGCTCACACACATTATGTGTTCAATAACATGACGTGTACGTGTTTATTAAGAATTGAGACTTGTTTGCTATGATATACTTATTACGTAAATGAATAAATTAAATACAGTCATTAAAACGTCTGATAACGTTTTAAAATGTTTCTATTTGATAATAACGTAAACACCAATCCCATCGGTCGATTGTTGATGTACATTAATAGCGGGTTATCCGTATGCGTCGCCCCTCACGTACATTGAACCTTAGTTTATATTTAACTGTGACAACACGTGTGTCGGGGAAGCCACACGTTGTTGGAGAGCGCTCATTTTAAATTACACGTAGGCATACAAATATATATACTAGTACGTTAAAAACATGGTATATATGTTCTGCTTCAGCATCGGATGCTTAAAACATTTCTGTATCCTACAACAATATACATATTATTGCGAATAGTTTACCTGGAGGATGGCACAATAACGTTCAATGAACCCTTCGCGACGCTAACCACGTCAGTTTAGCTGAATGCTAATATTACTTCCTTATTTTATATGCATTGTAAACTAAGACTGCCTTTAACATTTCACTTGCCAAATCTTTCTTTTTGTTCCGACTTCTTTTATCTCGATTCTTCGAAAATCTGACTGTATTTGTTTAGCTTTGCGCTTTACTACGTTATGCATTTTCTTATTATATTGTTCAGTTAGGATTAGAACTTAAAACGTGATTCATATAAGTACGAAATGTTCAATAAAATTTTAATAGATATTAAATAATTATAGTGCTCTGTAAAAGTCGTTTAAAATTCACTTCAGAGTTTATTTAAGAATAATAATGAAAATCACTGATGGGACTTTGACCTCTTTATTCAGTAAATTTTATAGCAGATAATATTTTTGGTTACAAATGTTTCTTAAAATTAAATAATATTTCTAATTTCAACATCTTATTAAACAATGTAAATGCTTTTTATTCCATTACAACGGACCGAGTGGCTACCACAATTAAATACCCATCGAAGTGTTGACGCACGTAGTTTTTATTTTCTCCGTCACGAAACAGCACTTAGTTTAGTTTCTTAGTCCGTCACGAAAGTCTAATATACAAGAATAGAAGTTAACCGACAAAATTTAACATTTTTATATAATTTATAATAGCTATGGTACCATTTGAATGGATTAAGTACGTCATGAAATGTATTAAAGCCACGCTATAAGCTTCAAAGGTTAAACACGCGCTGTTAAGCCGAAGTCGAAGTTACGGTAAATAGCGTTCCTACGCAGTTGACTGGCACTGAACTAAGTAGAGCTCTCGGTTATAACTAGCATCGATTTCCGAAAAAATACACCTCTAATGACGGACATACAAATATAGTAAAGCTAATTTTTCAAAATGATATACGAGTGTAACGCTATTAAATGTTGATATATTATGCGTTATAATTGTGTAAGGTGTTATAAGTGTCAGTATTTCGTAGCAGCTTCACGTGGTCGACGCAGCCGAGGGTATTGATCTAGTGCGCGCGCAAACTCCCTGCGACTATACACAGATGATTGTTCAACCGTTCGTCGGCATGCCGCAAGAACTGAAGTGAACACTTACTCGTCAGAGTGTCATCGGCAGCTGAGGCTTAATCTTAATTATCAAGTCTCTTTATTGTCCACGAAGAGTACTCCGACCTACTCTAACACTGATTCCAATACTCAGAGCGAATTGTATCAGAATATTCTCACTTTTCATCATATTATACCTTGTATTTTAAAATTCATCTCTCATTTCGTCGTCTTCAATGTTCGGAAATTTTTTCGACCGACACACATTTGTCTTTTGGTTCGGTTATTTTGACTTTACCAAAGATACCTTGCGTTTAACTTGGATCTAAATCAGAGTTTTTTTTACATTCCACTGACCTTAATAAAACCTAACGCGTCTATAATAGTCCACTAATTAATAACACGTAGTATTTAAGTGTAGTCGTAAATTTATTTTGCAATAATTATAACACAATGTGTGTCATATTTAGTGACACATTTTGTCTTAGGGATCCACTTATTTAACTTATATGCCCATACATTTTAGTCTGATTATTCTGATATAACTTAAAACAGTTTTATAATAACACAGTAGTTTGAAAAAGTAGTAACGGTTTGAGAAACTTGCTTTTGCAAGACCTACTTTGAAATAAGTATAAAATCAAATTATTTATATTTAACGATAGAAACCACTTGTATCTTGTTCATGTGCTTGGCGGTCCTGTATTAATTTTATATTTTACATATATCTATAACGAGCTGGGTCCAGACAAGCAATTCATAGCATTTAATTATCGATGGCGCGACAATGACCGTGTTACAATCATATCAAAAGCAATAAAGACAATTTTGTTCCAGTGCATCACGACCGTTGATGTACCACGGCTTATATTGTACGTGTTCTAACTAGCAACGCAATTTCCGTACGGCGTATAACAAAAAACAACTTTAAAAAAGTATCCACTGTCACCCGCCATTGTGTTCTTTGGACGTTCGTTAAAAATATTGCAGTGTGTTTTCGCTTTGACGTTGGGCTTTATTGGTTGATGTTCGTGTATGGACTAGTGGACACCATTTAAATGTTTTATCAAATAGTGCGCTCCAGCATTCTATATAATAGTTTATTTACAATCCATTTAATATATCGCTATTATATATCTGTATTACAATTATTTCATCTAAGTTATATCCAATGGTATACCTCCAGTTACATACTGACTCAGTGATTATTTATTTAAATCGTATCCGATAGAACACGCCCGTTAACCTTGCATTCATCATCGCCTTACAGAATCATCAGCGTCACTCAAGGTCCTTAATAAAAAAATACTGCTGGTATTCAAACAGAAAAATTTCGTAATATTCAAATAATTTACGAAACTCAACACGTGTTGGAGCTATAAAATAATCGAGTGACTTCTATAAATACGTCAAATACTGTGATAAAATTGTGAACTTGGCCTCCTTAGAGCAAACATTGATTTAGCTGTGATGCAATTAGTGCTACGTCATCTGGCTTTTCGCAATAAGCATTGTAACGATTATCCTCTGGGTCAAGTTCGCAACGTTTTAATGATTTACACTATAATATGTGTTGTATACCGACTCACAAAATATGTGCACTCTGAATATGAGTTAGCGGTAACATATTTCGCGTTTTTATGTTTTTGTTACAGTTTAATATAAACAAGATTATTAACATTTATAATGCTTATACAGCACTAAATAAGTTTTTACATTTCGTCACGATCGAGATGGCATTTTTATAATAACAATGCTGGTATTAATTACTTTTTAATAATATTTCTATGATCTTATTAAAACCATTAAGTCACATGATTTATGCTTCTGAATGTGTTATTAAATCTGTAATAAATAATAAACAACGGGACACTAATCGACACGTGCAACGCAAGATATTTTATCTGACTAATCGTGCAAGCGCATGATGGTGTAGTCAGCAAATCGTCTAAAACGTGATATCCCCGTAGTCATCCCCGTAGTCGCAGGTTCGAATCCCTCTGAATTCGTTGAATACTTTATTACATACAATTTTTTTATGATTTTTATTTAATTGTACACAATATTTATAGTCAAGAAATGTTAAATGAAAGAACCACTAAATAACCAGAACAAGAATGTTTATTACCTTAAGATATTTAATTGTCTTGTTGCACTTGTTTAAAAAAAATGTGAAGTAACAAAAACACAAATTAATATCAAAGACGATTATTAAGCTTACGCCTAAAAACCTTTTGAAACATTAAAAGAAGTTTATTGTAAGTCTGAGAATCTTTCCCATATTTTGTAGTGGAATTTAAAATATGTGTCACATTACGTATTGATAATATTTTTTATTTCTTCCAGGTAAATAATTGAACGGAAAGCAAGTCGTAGACGTAAGTAAAACGCAATTGCATTTAAAAAGACGAGTTAAGAATTTAAAATATTAAAGCAACAGAAAAGCGTGCTTCCGAGATAAATATGCTGCAACTTGGTAGGTGTTGACTGAGACATATGACGGTAAATTGTAACTAACGGTATAACATCACGAATGCAACGAAAAAACTATGCAGTATTTAACTGTAAAGCTGCAACTAGTTCCGATACCGTCTCTGGCACACATTCATAATGATCGCTGATTAAACCTAGGGTCAGTTAAGCCTTTAACGGTTATATTTAGTTCCAAGGGAGTTCGCTTTCATTAATTATACGTGCTTGGTATTGTAGAATTCATTCTAAATATTATTTATATTAATTGAACTGTTTTTCACAGTACTCAGTCAATACAAGTAATTTGTTTGAACACACTTCGATATAGTCTCATAAGGTTAAATTTTATTACAAAATTTAAAAAGATAATGATAATCAAGCCCCCGAAAACCTCCAAAAACTAAATGTTATTTAAATTAAAGCAGTGGATTTATGAAATACAGACATTGACCAAGCATTTATTTCGAAGTGTTTTTCTTTGAAACCCATTTTTGTTGTATAAAATAAAATGATCAACTTGGTTATACCTAACGCCATACTGCCATGTAGTAATGTTTTTAAATAAACGTTTTTTAAAGAGTAATACAGTTAATCAAAAAATCCTATTAAGCTAAATAGAATGTACTAACGAATGTAACTCTATTTATAAAAAAAAAGATCTAACGCAAATATGGTGATCTTGATCTGGCTATAAATTTTAAGCAAGTAAGTAGTTAACCCATTAAAATAATTAAAGAAAAAACAGTATTTTATGTTTACTTTTTCACCGGAAGTTTTAAGAATGATGGAGTACAAATTTTTATGTCTTTTAAAATTAGTTGACAATTACCCATAATTAAGATAGGATTGTTAAAAGAAAATCCATTTTTAACTCGAAGTATGTAACAATATTTGTCATTTAAATTAACATATTGTTTCGTAAATGATACAAAAACTTTACCCTTGTATTAAAAAATAAAAAAATAATATAAATATTAAATTTTATGATATTGAGAGCGAAATTTTATAGATAATTGTACTTAATTACAGTATATTATTACAGGCTATTTATTGATCATCAATTTTATCTAAGTTCTATCAAACATCTTTTATGATGAGATGTAAAACAATTATGCTTAAGATTATAATGAACCAAAACTTAAATATAAATAAGTTATTATATTCAAATGTATTATGTATTCGCAAGTGAAATGGCCGCAAAAGTATATACGTGTTAACGCAATGCATCCGAATATACAGGACGCATTGTTTATGTTAATATGGCGAGCAGATTATCGCTACGACAAATTCTAACGGGGCAAGTTGCGTGGGGGAAATGGACCGAGTCTGCGCACGCGCACCGCTATAATAGATCGTTCGTCCCCAGTTGCTTTCGACGCGTTGCACAGAACACGTGCTACCAGACAGTGATACAGACGGATGTATGAACTTTTTATGTGAATGTTACAAGTTATACGTTAGTTATAAACTGTGAACCATCTTGTTGGTATAAAGTTATGGGATATATGTGCTGGGTAGCATTACGCTGGGCTACTTAAGGTAGGTTCGGTGACGACGTGAATGTGCTTGTAATTGATGTATTACACTGTTAATATTGTCGGTCCCATTTGTAGCAGGGTATGTTCATTTTATACTGATGACTTAAAAAAGTCTACACTACGGTGACGGCATTACATTAAGGTTATCAAACAATTATCCTTGAAGATTTAAAAGTAATCATAATAAATAATAATAAGAATGGAAAGAGGATTATAATTTTATGTGTAACAAAATTTCAAACGATAATTTTAAATATGTTTTATAACACGTGAGAGATGAACAGCGGAACCTTATCAGTTTGACCCCATCGAGACGTAAACAACAGACGGTCTAACACACGATGTGATAAACACAGAAATTACGCTCCAAAAAGATAATTACTAATGATAATATTATATTAAAACAACACATTAGTACATATTTAGTAGATTTTTTATACGTTTGTCATATGATGTCTCATATAATATAAAACTTAAAACACAATATAAATATAAAAAGAGGTATGCTTTGAAATAATTATAAAGATTTTTAATTTTTGAGATGATTTTTTTTTTTATAAGTGACGTGGTATTGACATTTGATAAATTCTTACCTTACCGCCATTCACTCTAAAGACCTCGATAATTACGGGAACATTTTAGATCTGAGTTATTCGAAAATTTGAATAAAATATAAAATTTAGATGACGGTCGTTATGTTTATCTACATTAAGCGTTTTAATATATAAATAAATAAATAAATAATATTACTTTTTATATTCGTTATACTTGGAGTTAAAAGTTGAAAACCTTGGTAATATCGTGAAAGGACTCACATGCTTATTTGCTTATTTAGTAACACTTTATACCTTCGTAATGTGGTATTTGTGACAATTTAACGCTTTAACCGATACGGTTAACGGAATCAGAGAGTTAAGTATAATATTACATACAACATATTGGTGAGATTTATACAAATGTTTATATTAAACGATCTTGTAATAACATTACGATTAACACCCACGCTATTTGATTTTTCGACTTAGTTTATTGAATAATGACTCTTTTTTTTATACTACTTGAGATACTTCTATTTTAATAAACAACTCCTACTCAGGAGGACTCCTACTGAGGCTCATGTTTCTACGTAAGACATAGTGGACATTTTTCCTAAATTTAATACATTCTTTCTCACGCCCCGATTAAGAACGATTATATATATAATATACACACAACAAACTCTACTGACTGCGAACATCAAATATGCGAAAATAGTATATTTTTTTATAAAAAGTAGAAAAAGTCTGAATATTTCAATATCTTTAAATGGAGTTAATTCCTTTTTCCATATAATACAATACAAACTTAATCTCTAGTTACAGAAATAACTCAAAATATCTATTATAACACCATAAAATATGCCTCAAATTTGTCTAGATATAGCCATGACAAACTATACCCAACAAGAAAGACGTGTGAAATCAGTATTGATCCATTCTCTTCTTCTCATAAATAAATTATTAAATTATACATCTTCATCAAAACACGTTAAGCTCTTCCCGAACGTAAAAGGTGACAACCACGCTCAAAGTAAACTTTCAAATTCAGTCGAATGATTATTGAAAATTCAAGTTTCAAGTCAGATAAGTCTTCATATAAATCTAATAATCATGTTTATTCAACTGTCAATAATTAAATAGTAATTTACAATCAAAAATATATGCATATTGAATTAAATAAATATGTTAATAATAATTAAAATGAAAGTACGTAATCGACTTTAGTACATAAATCCAATATGACGGGGGACATTTATAAAGTGTCTTAAGGAAAATCTCGTCGTTTAACTACCGTGAACTTGACTGAATAGATGTGCTCATGGTTTCTAGATAATAAAACCGTTCTATAATGAAACACAACGATATACCGTTTATATGAATTCTTACAATTCGCAATTACGACATTTTAACGATAACTACATACCTATTAGCACATAATGCTAAACAAAAACAACACACTTTACCTCAAAACGTTTTATAAGAGACGAAGAAACACACTTAATTGCACCCACCACATGTTTATTTATTAAAAACCTTAAAGTGAATTAATTCTTAATTATTGTCGCGAACTTAATAATCCTTGTATGTAATATGCATGAATAAAAATGTATAAAATGACACACATACTTTGGAACCTTCCTTCAATATAGAAGAATAAAATATAATCTTTTTATTGATAATAATATATATCGGATTTTATTACAAATTCATTATTTTAAAGACAGGACGCCAGCCTCGCTGACGTCTCTAATGTCACTTGTTTCAGTAAGTTCCAGATATTTTAAAATGAAACTTCAATTCTTCTAAATGTTCTTGTATTTCTCGAAGGTTCTTTATGCTCCGCACTCGCTGAACTCTGCAGTCCCCTGTCGTGCGTCCAGACGTCATATTTAAACCAGAATTCAAACATAGTTCTATTCTCTTTGATTTCGTTTTACTTTTAACAATAGTAACGACGCCCAATAAGGTGTTATAATAATTGGTGCCAGTTATTTTCATGTTGCATCCGTCGTTGAAGCTGCTTGTGCCGATATATATGTTAAATAATCTTAGTTCCACTCTTTCATCTCAAGCTTTATCATAGTTTAAGGACGAAATAAAAGTGATAACTAAGTATCTCAGATTTTTTAGGCATCCTCAACAAACCTTCTGTAATTTAGCCTAAGTGTAAAGTTTGAAAATATAAGGGGAAAATAATGAAGGATTTTACCTTGATGACTAGGAA
This sequence comes from Danaus plexippus, assembly GCF_018135715.1. Taxonomy (NCBI): domain Eukaryota; kingdom Metazoa; phylum Arthropoda; class Insecta; order Lepidoptera; family Nymphalidae; genus Danaus; species Danaus plexippus. The sequence goes on along the minus strand of NC_083548.1, from coordinate 2,964,829 downwards.
ATAAATATTCAAGTTTCACAACGTCTGGTAACAATTATCTTCATCTTTGTTAAAGTTTTGTTGTACCTTTTTTTGCAGTCCCTTCAACACTTCCTCTATTTCACGAGAACAGTATATTTTATTATGCCTTTATAAGAATGCTTCTCATCTGATAATATTTTTAACCAACACTTGTCTGGCTGTTTGTTACATATCCAACCGAGATAAGGTCCGCGGATTTTTCCTTTATCGTGTCTTACGATATTTAACCTGTATAAGTATTAATTTTGTTAAACTTATGTTTGTCTTTACCACTTGAAAACTATTTTTTTAAATATAATATACACTTATTGTAGGCGATATGACATTTATTCTTTAAATATATTATATCGATTATAACAGAAATGAAAAGCAAAATTTTTTCACGACAATCTTTCAATCTGAGTATCGCGTGATGAGAACAGTATAATATATTATAGTTAATTGCTAGTCAAACTAAATATATCGAGTGAAAACGTTCAATATTCCTTAATTGGTAGATCGAATCTATTAATTAGTTCATATATATTTTTATGACTGCTGTTCAAGAAAGTTTGTTAGCTTTGTATCAATCAATACATTTCATAGACAGGCATTCTTACTAATCTTTATAAAACTATGACAGTAGGTAGGTATTTAATTTACTGTATAAACACGTTAGAATCTCTTAGTATAGAATTAGGTATTTTTTTTAAATATATAATCTATTTCAAGTTAACTCTTAAACAATAATGTCGCGACCTGTTTAAAGTTTAACCGAAGCTATATTCTCTTAAACTGGTAATTGGATAAACTTCTTACTGTTAATATTGGATGGATTCCAAAGGTCAAATGGCATCCGGTCGTTATATTTATTTAATATTGAGATAAATTAATAAATTATATATAAACCTTTTGTACTTCGTATCATTTAAAACTATAATTGATATATTTTTTTCACATGACACAAGTATTGATGAAACAATAAGCGAAGACATTTTTACAACACTCATTTTGTAATATAAAGTTTTATTTAAAGTAAAACTAAATATAATAATATATTAAAAATATAATAATATCAAAAGTTTCAGTCCGTTCAACCTGGCACAAAAACTGAGGTAGGGTTTTCGTTGAAATTTGTTACCTTGGTTCTTTATGATCTGGGTGGTCCTTAACAGCCTTTGTCTGCGCACGTCTGCATGTAAAGGTGTGAGCTCTTTTTTTTTTAAGAAACCTCTCGTCCTATATACTGTTTAATTCTAAATTCGCACCCGACACCAGCTTCTAAAAACTACCTTACTGGAATATTATACGTAAAACAGAGTAAACTAAAACTTATTAAAATTCTTTCAAATTTTAATCTAAGTATAAGGGAAGGTTATGAAATAGAATGTTCCATTATAAAATTTTAATTTAAACGATATTAACTCGAGTTTTATTTTTGTATATATCAGAATTAATCTGACCCAAATCTACAGAAATAACAGTCGATATGAATTTTTAAGTAAGAAGACCAGACGTTCTATATCTTGCTAGTTACACTTCAATATAACACATATTATTTTAAAATTCCTTATATATTAATATAAAATTGAGACTACCAACTGAATAAAGCTATTTTATCTCCTTGCATCGTTTGCGGATTTTAATAGAGAATAAAAGCAGATTTTATCCTAAGTCCTAATAAATTTCAAGTTCGTTAGTACCATAAAATACTCAGACATTTCTCCTTATCCTATTATTCTTAATTTAATCGACGAAAAATTCCATCAATATCTCTCCAAATCACGTGTATTTTAGCCCTGTAGAGCAAAAATTTACTAAACAAATATATACTTAGTCCGTAAATTTTAAATTAATTATCTATGAAAGGTAATTTTTTTTACTACAAATTTAATTAATATAAAAGAAATAAAATGCCTGTTTTATTTTGCAACTTTGTACGTTTTTTATATATGAATTAATTATTATGATGGAATGGAAATTTTTGGAAGAAACTCACAAAAGAGTTTTTTTTTTAAATACATATCTATATTTAGGATAAAAGAACATTCTGAAAATTATAAAATTTCTCTTACTGATATTTTTGTATATAAAAATAAGCTATTTCATGACCTTAATTCAAATCTTCTGTATCTTTTATTGTCAACATAATTTATATGTTTAAAAGTTTGTATGGAGTTGACCAAAAGTTACAATATTGCAAACGGATTTTGCATTCTGACCAGAAATTAAACCAAAACAAAAAAAACAAAGGTTTTTTTTATATTCAAATACAAAATTCACAAATGTTTTATATTGTTTTGTTGACCTTATTACGTAAGACGTTGCGTAGATACAGCCTCTTCCTTATTCTCCGTCTACAATGTCGCTACTTCCGCCGCCTGAACAAATAGTCACTGATAAATATTTAGATTTAATTTACAAATTTAGTTGCTTATCTTGTCACTTAAATAAAATATATTATGAATTACTTCCTCTCAATCAATCTTACATATAGTCGTTAGTAATGGAGGTATTTTATGAGCCGTTTAAACATAAATAATAGATTTATAATTTGTTTAATATATCTCTATCATACACTTTCACCTATCCTTTAATATTGAAAAACGAATAGGAAGATATCTTATTTATATTAAATAAAATTACATTTAGAAAAAAAACCTTAAATTATCATATACGTATAAAATAAGTGACATTTCACAATAACGTGAGTTTCTTTAAAGTAATTTATCATAATTGAATGTACGTCAGTTTTATTGTGGCTTCCTATACACATGAAAGACTCGACGAGGCCGAAAATTTATGTACCTTTTTTTATCTAAAAGGAATCCTGCAACCGTGGCTGGCTTTCATTTCGCTGAAAAGCGCAATTTCCCCATCCACTATGGCCGCCCAGTGAAAACGTTATCGTCTGTAAGCTGGCGGCACCCATTTCCTAATAGCTGTATCGCGTGCATTTTGATTTTTATAACGTGCCTAGGACTAAAATAGTACTGATCAGCAATTACCGTTGTTGATTCAGCACGTACAGAAACTTATTGTGCTAGTTAGTTAATTAAAGAATGCTAAATAAACATGATAAATACCATTAATACGATTTCCATGATATTAACGTGTAATCAGTGCATATTTATATGGTTAAATAACAGCTGATCGCTATAATTAATATATCAATAGATGTTGTGTTTAATTGATGTTAACTAACTAACTTAATATCAACTGGTGCAGTAATAATAAATTGGTAACCGTTCAGATGTCGTTTTTGTTAATATAACAAGGTTAAACTGGATTGATGGACCTTCAACCGGAAGATTATTTTGGAATTTGTTGAATTTTTAAGCAAATCGCTTTTTATTATTGAAAACCATGTCATGTAAGTACATTTTCATATCAGCGTTAACTTGTAAGTTTTCCTTGGACTATTTTTTGTAAAATGTTATGTTATTTTTTTAATATACAACTTTTCTCCCGACTTTAATGAATGTTTTTAAAAGTAAAAAAACTTCTTAAATGATGTTGACAACATATTAAATTCTTAATTTTAAATACATTAAGAAAAAGCTTTTTATCAGAAATTATTGCTTAATACGTGTAAACTAACCTATTCACAGTAAAACATTGTGAAAAGGTACTCTAATCATGAAATAGGTAAGACTTATTGAAGCGAAAGTCTTGACGTAAGGACTTGAAAACCTTTTGCTAGATTTTAGATGAGGTCTTGCTTTGATGGCCACTCGGATATATTGGTCAAGAAACCAGGGAAATGTGACATAACCGACGCGATGCAGCTTTATTTTTAAGCTCTCTAACCTATATACGGCTTACAGCAATTTCACTTCAGGATCACATCGTTTTAGGCGTGTATAGAGATGAGTCTCTATACGAACACCTCTCTCAACGCATATTCTATTTCAAAATAGCTATATGAGATTTAAACAAAATAGTCGAATAACAGCAAATATCTGGATACTCTTTCTTTATATCTAGTCCAGGTATATTCATACTTGTATAAATGATGGATGATTTTTTGTTATTCTTAAAATTTACTTCACTTGAAAATCATATTGAGCTCTTCATAGAAATCTCAAAATTATATCCTTATAATAGATTAATACGATAATATTTTTATAAATAGAAAACAATTAGCGTTGCATACGTACCGGTATACATTTTAAAGGTGATTATATCATCATTGTTTATTTTAGACGTGACCAAAAGCATTTAATCAGGATAAACATAAGACAAATGAGACCGGGGATTTGCTATCCAGCAATTTGCCACTCTAAATGATACTAGAACTTCGGATTTGCATATTTAAACTTCATAAAGAGACATTAAGTCATTTAGAGAACGTAAATTTTGTGTACGTCAAAGTAAAATTGCCTATAATGAAATTATAGTCTTCGAAAATTTTCAAAATAGTCTTAAATGTGCACGTTACTAATACAAGCTCAATAAATATCCTTGTAAACTCATTTACAAACAGTTTTAAAGCAGGGACTCGCCATTTTAAATGTGAATTGAACGCCCGCTCGGTCGGAGCTGTGTATTATAAAGTAAATTACTCTGAGAACAACGCTGAGGAAACAATGATATTTCGGTAGAGGAAAAAACAAGAGGGTCGTTTAGGGATCCGGAGGGAATTCTTATCCCGTCCCGTTTGCTATTCGTTGAGGCGGGAGAGGATAGGCAGAAGTACACGGAAAACGCTCAGGATTCTGGAGTCATTATGCGCCATTTACATACCCGAGCTATTGTGACGGAACATTTTCTGCTGCGACTCATCCAATTAAAATTTTCCTCTGGAATCAACGAAATTTGTATACAGAATAGACAAATGCTATCTTGGCGTAAGAAGTAAATATCAATATTGGAACAGAAAAGGGTATTCAATTAACATATTTATTGGTATGTTAATTGTGTACACAGGCAAGTCGGTGAAAGTTAGTCGATAACTCGATTCTGACTCACATGTGATATGAAATTCATATAATTTTTACAGATAAAATAGAACGGTCTGTGTCATTAAAAGGACTTGAAATTCCAGTGCGTTGGTAAAAGAAGTAGGTTATGTTAGTGACGAGACTTAGTAAGTAATGGATAATGACATTTGTATAAGAATTGGGCAACATATGCTTGTGTTGTTTTGTTTATTATTAAACTTAATTTCTATCAGCAATCTAGAAGTTTTAGGGGAAATGTCCACATCGTACACACAATAGGTTTAAAAATTCAATCCCTGACCTTTCGAGTAAACAACAGTTATCAATTAATATTAAAACGTTCGGATACCTTAGATAAGAACGCTATAAAATTTGTATAATGTTAACAGTGTGAAAAGAAACCGTCGTCCTCCCCACCCATGAGTCTCCCATGGTAGGTTGCTCGTGTACAGTGTGATCGCTTACCTGATCGTGCGCCGCGATGCGCGGAAACGTCCACTCGAGCAGGTAGCTGGCGCTCCGGGCGACCGGCCGCGGCAGTCATTCAGTCAGTGCGCGCGATCACTCGCCGCCAGTGGTAGTGTCGTGGTGCGCGGAGGCACGCGCTCGTACTGTGATCATGTGCCTATGTTCGTCTGGTGGAGTGTCATCCTAGTGTTACAGACAACAGACGATATGTCCTGTGAAAGGAGAACAAAGGCCGCCCGTTTCCTCGACCTGCGGTGAGTCCGCATCTTAACGCTTCCCGTCACCAAACTTCCTTTCTCGAGTCCTCGTTGAGAATGACATGTGGCTGTCTCTTTTCAACGCACGTTAACCGACAGACAGATGCTCAATGTCATGTTTTGGTGAAAGAATTCTTATAGGAATTGTGGAGTCATTCTTCAACTATTGTTGTTTCGTTACTGATTGCTAATAATGATACTTTGTCCGCAATGATGGGGCAGATATCCAAAGCATGTTTCAATCCGTTCCGTTAATATTTAAAGTACAAAGCTATAAGTCGAAGGTGTAAGACAAGTTCGCGACTTTCAATCCGGACGCATGGAAATGTCGACCAATTTGGTGTCCGTAATTTTCCTTCTTGGTTATTTCAAGGTTCATTGTTACAATACCACATTTTCGCTTTTTACCCTCTAAAATATTATAAAATTCGCATATGACAGTCAAAAATACATTTTCTATATATCGTAAAAAATGGGTAGGACTTTCTGTTGGAATGCAGGCGGTAAGGTAATAAAGGCCCAGCACAGATGTGGGGCGCTCCCCGCCTCGCCTCCCGGCCTTGAAAGGCTCTTGACCAGGCCTGCGCCGCCGATGTTGTATTTATTGCAACCTCCATGATCCGTACCGGCGAGGTTATTGACGCCTCAAGACACAACAATCCATTTTCATGGGAACTCGTAACGGCTTCATGTTTCCAACTTTAATAGTAACCTCCTTGGAGCAGTTCTCACGTCTTTCTTAATGAATAACTACAACTCATTACGTCACTCCTAAGCTAGTTTCCGCCTTCAAAGTTTTGTATGGTAACTTCATGAGTCACGATAATTGCACAGTGTTTTATATGAGTATACTGCTGGTAGCGATTAATTAAATGTTTTGTTAAACAAATTAATCTGTCCCGTGAACAGAATGCGGTTTATTGTACGTATATACGCATAAAGTCTTGTTTGCAGTCAAGCAATATCTATAAATATACTCGTCACGCAAGCGTAGGATCGATGCCCAGCAAGCACAACGATGCCCTAGGTGAAGGACGATTTCTACAGTTCCTTACAACTTACCACAAACGATACACTGTTTCGAATCTTTGTAGTCCTATAACTATCATTATTTTCACAATAACCAATTCAACCCATATAGCAATTTAACTTTTATTAGTTATCGATTATTTATTTTCGTCGACCTATTGTCGGATAACTTCAAAACCTACCATATGGCGACGGATCGACACTCCAATGTGAATGAGGTCGGCATATGTCGCCGCTTTCACTCCCTACATCACAAACACTTTTACATACATTTTACATAGATAGATGCTCAACTTACAACTGTAGAGCATTTACATTACGACGCAGAAAAGGACCTCAGTTTAGACCTGATTTAAAGATTTAAATCTCCATTTCAAGTTCAACGAGAAAGTCATCATTAAGGAAGAATTGCTAAAAAAAAATACTTTAAATGATGAAAAATCTAAGATAAAACGCTAAATGCAACATCGCTGGCTTTACTGAGGGAGACAAAACAATAATTTACTTAATTAGGTCTGCATTAAAGAGTTGTGCATGCGAGTACACGCGCCGTCATTGTGTCGGGGGTAACATTCGCCGGCAGCTGGTTACCCCATAGTGACTCACGTCCTGTATATCTGTGCCACGCCATGGACCGGGGTGAGTGTCAGTGACCCCACTCGCAGCCCCATGCTCTACATATATGCCATACTATTTATCCTTTGCCCTTTGTTACTTCTTTATTTATAGAAGTTTTTTTTTCTGCAATACAAAACAACCCCGCACATTTCTCATATGCGGATTATCCGTAATATCAATTTTATACGCACCAGCGATGTCAATGCATCTTTCGTTACTGTTCCTGGTTTTGACAAATTTATTGTATATCCAGCGTCGAATATTTTAGAACACCCATGTAATTGTGGATTTATTCATTAATTTTATTTATTCACATAGTATATTACTAATATAAATTTGTAAGTGTTGGTGGTGTATAGCGGAGACGGTGGACATCAGACATTTCATTGACCGTCATACCGGTTTAAAGTTCCGAATGCATCGACGTTCCTCCACAGAAAAACAAACTAAACCATCGACTCCCCTTTTTATAGCCCTCGGAGGCTGAGATACTTCGCTTTGTTTCTGTTTACTTTGATGCCTCGGAAATCTAAGGAGCACGTTAACATTATAAAGTCCGTTGCTACGATTGTGTTATTCAAAGTGAAACTATTTAAACACCGGCTATATAAACAATGCGGATCCAGCTTGTTTTCACTATTGCAACAACTTAATTATACTATTTTCAAATAGCGCCGACAATTCTTATACTTTAATAGGTCAGTATAGTTTTATAGAAAAAAAAATTCAATGAAACAAACTAAATGGCATCCAATATTGAACGGTTAATTTTGTCATCAAGCAAATATTGAGAAAGAGTACATTTAAAGTTTTATTTAATTAAAAATGAGTTGAAACGAATTAACGATCAATACGAAGCCAGTTTCCTGATTTGTCCAATCAAACGTTTGTGCTGATCTGAATGTGCAGTTTCTAATCAAAATCAGTGCTGCGACCAGCTCGTCTACTGTAAATATTGCTTCCGTCGTAATTTAGGTGACACTGTGCATATGTGGCTAAGGTTATACGTATACCCTATGTTTACGTTGATTAAAGCTACTTTAGTGATTAAGCTAAAGTAAACGACCTTCCTTGGTTTACAGTCGAATATAACAGTTTAAAACATAATATATACGCTAAAATTACGGTAAAAGTTTTTGTTTATAATATTTCGTTATATTCTATGACAGACTGAGGTAAAAACCATAAATAATTCTGTCACAAGACTCCCTCCTTTCCTACAACGACATTAAAAATTTCCTATTTGGGACTTCACGGGATAAGTGTCTATTTTCCCTTTCTTAATAATTTAATATAGGAATATTGATATCCTATTTTTTACATTTCGAAGTTATTAAATCTTCGAACAATGCTATTGTCATTTAAAAAATTATTATCATAATTTATCACCATCAATTCAAGGCAATCACGGTACTGTATGAAGTTATAGTACTTAATAACTTTTTAAGCAAAGTAATGTAATAACAGTGACTTGGAACTTATTAATATTCCTTTCGAAAGTATAAAAAGATGGATAAATGTAACGATTCGGCTCAGCGGGTGGTGGAACCGCCCGAGGCAGATTTTTAAATTACAGATGTGCCTTAAATTATATTTTTCCATTAACCTATTTATTCCTCATTAGATATACATTGGATAAATTTCCTTAAGGAATTTCATTTCTATTATTTACGAGGAAATTTTAAAAGTGGACGTTCTGAGAGATCTTTAAGATGTATGTAGTCTTTGTTCTCCCTGCGGCATCTGCCACTTAAAGGATTGTGCCACTTTATCTTAGGATTTATGCTTTACAACTGATGTATCTCTATCTCGGTGTTGTTATCCATTTTCAGACGTATTTACTATTTGTTTGTCCTTTTCGCTGGATCACTGTATAAACTAAGTTATATCGGACAATATATTTTCATTTAAATAGCTTTTAAGTGTAAAGACTAATTCATACGACATTTTAAAAATATATACAGTTCCCTTGTAAGAAGGCCGCGTATAAATCGTTTTTGCCTTCAGTGTGTTTTAAAAATCTTTTGTGTACCAATATTCAGTAAAACATTCAATGATCTACATTTTTTTATACTAAGACAAAAGTTTCGTTTCCTTAGTTTTGTGTCTTCCTTTATTTTATAATTAAAAAAATATATTTCAAATTTTAACCCAAGCTATTCCGAAACTGTGATCCTTCCTCGTTCTATTTCTAAAAAATAATCTTCTGTGATGTAAAAAATACTTTCAGTGACGGAGACAAAAAAGTATTGAATGACAAAATAGTAATCCCTTAAGATTTGTAAGAAATATCAAGTAACTTTGTGTGATGAGGGTATAACTTCGACCAAGATGTTGGACTTAATTTCTTATTTCATGTCTCACCCACCATTTCCCAAAAATATATATGACGAAATAAAACTTAGTTATTATTAATAACTCACGATCTTACCATAAATAAGAAAAGTCTTATCGAGATTACCGTCAAGTTTAAGTCGGTTAAAAAGGCTGCAAGTTCCAAAGAATTGTGAAGTGTTTTATGTATATAGTAAGTTAAGAGCAGTATCTAGGTTTTACCCTCATGTCGGTAATATAGGCTCGGCACAGGCGTGGCGGCGAAAGCAACGCTCCCTTGACATGCTACGGCGCGCGCGCATTGCTGTCAAGGCCCGCAACTACCGCGGGTGCATAGAACCAATGTTTAAAGTTAAACAAACAGCTTATCATTCAGCTAACTCATCTGTACGCATCTTAAATAGCAACCGATGCACTGCGAACTGAGCGCTATAACACACTTTGCATACCTTGTTTATAAACACGTGTAAAGCTTTACGTACCGGGAAGTATGAACTCAACTCGTCACCAATTACAGTATTAATTGTTCTGTTACATAAATTATATCTTATTATGGTTGTCTTCTATGTAGTGGTGGTTATATTGAATATTGAAAAATTATTTAATGTACCTGTCCGTGTAGACAGAGAGTATTATAATATTGTTGCTTATCAATGTCTTCTAGTAATGATAGTATTATCCGTTATTGACTCATCCTTGACACGGACTGCAACGTGAAATGTGCGCACGTCACTGCCGTGTTATGCAACCATCTGTGTGTGCAACTTCTTATATAACAATGTCTCTGTGTGTGTTTGTGTGTGCATTCTAGTCATTATGTACTCAATGCTCATAAAAATCATATTCTATCACCACCATGTCACAGTTTTTATTTATCACAATTTTTAATTATAATGCACTCGTTGCTGTGCTGTCACAAGTTAACAAGTTAGACAACATTAAAAATATTTAATATAAACAAATATTTTATTGGTCGTAAAATATATGTAACTATGTACTTACTATGCAATAAAATTCAATTGAATGCATACAGTTTACCTTTATAACGCTGTTGGTAAGTGTTCATGTTGACATAGCTTTACTATAATGTTGATAGTTTAGTATGAAGACAATTTGTACACGCAAATGTCAGATATTATATTGCTAGCCCTTTAAATCGTTATGATAATTTTTGTTTAATTACTTATATATAATGTGTTGATAACAAATAGAAAATTTTCTTACGAAAGTTTTATTTGATAAGCGTCCGTTCAGGGCCAGGGAAACTGCTAAGTGGATTTTTCCTTGACACGGGGCTTGTTGCAACGCGGCAACGGATACAAGGTTGTAACGACACGCCCTAGCGATTATTTAATTGTTATTAAAACCACACAGACCATCAGGACAGACGTTTCTGATGCATAGATGCAAAAAATAATATATATTTTCAATACCATTCAGATAATATATGCCAGAGTTTTATCAGTACCCTGACCCGCAAACCTAAATAGTTAGATAAGCAGTGTGTAATTACAGAAGACCTTAGAACTACCCATTTTAAATGACAAGTATGTTTTATAAGTTATTTATATTAATATACAAAATATTCTCAGTTTTCTAGGAATATTCTATTGAGCTAATGCTAGAGCGAAAGTATGTCAGGATGTTATTATATCTGAATATATTAAAAATTATAAAGATCACGTATTTTTATCAAAACAAACGATTCCACGAACAGGAATGAAAGTTGTTTGAATCTTTTTATATAGTATTACAATATAACGCGCAGTAGTTAAATCTAAGATGCGGAACTTATCTCAAGTAAACATTTAAAGCACTACAAACTTCATAGTTAACACTTCAAAGATTAACGTACTAGGTGTTAATACAGGCGAGGATATATTAGACTTATTTTACCTCATTATACCCGAGTATGAGTAAAAGTAATTACACTAACAGGTTGTAAGTTATATATTGCTTGTTATTGAAAACTAGAACCCTATTGGAAATATCGACACCTTCCGGTTAGGTATTAGAAAGAAAGATTACAGCATCGATTTACGGGCCGCTGGAAGGAGATAGAAGGCTTAGTTACGTAATATGAAAGATACTATTGTTAGTGTCGAAAATCTGTTCCGCCTGATTGAACTTGACTGACCCGGTTTTAAACAAACTACCAAAAAATATTATGTTTAACGTAACCAGAATACTATAGTGTTAAATGTATACACAGTTTGTACGTAATTTACGACATGGATCTCAATACATATATTAATTATAAGAAAGTTCGTTTCTTGTATACTTTTTCAATACCCTACACCGTTGTTTGTACCCTATAAGGAGCGGGGCCAAAGTTCTCGAAGAGACCTTTCGTAAGTCGCCCCCTCGGTATGAAGCGACGCTTTCACCGACTCTTTCGTGTTATGTGAATTGTGCGACACTACTTTGTGTAATTCGACTCATAAACTTTCAACGCTCGTTGTAACGAGTTTAAAGATGCTGGTTTTTTAAATTTAGGACATGCCGCCGAATGCTATTGTGAGTTTTAGATACAATCACGCAATATGATAAACGTAGTATAATTTGTTTTTCGTATTTATTATAATGCTCAGTATAAATAAGATGACTTTGAACGGACTTAGATTGTATGTTTGGCGAATAATTTACAAGGTTATAGGTAAACGCCTCGTTGAACCTCACATTTAGCGCCTTCGTGTACAACATATTCTATTTTGCAAATCGTTGGTGATACAAACGTGAATACAGTTTTATAATGTTCGTTACTATGACGAATATTTTCCGTCGTGAACAGCGGCTAATGGTATAAGTTAGTGGGCTTCATTTAAATTTATGATGAATCCCTCGCCGGATCAAGTTTCCTTGCTCATCAGATTTGTCGAGTTTATTTTTGATACAAATTAATCGACTTCAATCAACCGGTGCTCCGGTAACAATGAACTACAAATATTAAGAATTCATTTACCTGTTCTTTTGTTCCAAAACGTGACCTTTATGTTCACGGAAAAATACGTGAAACCTCTCAGCCTTATAATTATATACTAATTTTCTAGGAAACTTATTATTAATTTCCTAGTCAATTACCTACTAATATACTAAGCTATGTAAAATGTTAGCATAATGTTAGAATCAGGTTTTTAAAGTAACGAAGGCTTTTAAAATTCATTTAAGGTATTGCATATAGCTATTAAGATACCACGTGTATATATTTCAAGTGTACGTATAAGGATTTATTGTGTGCCGGCTAAACTATAGTTGTAACGCAGTGAATAAGGCTAAGCTGTCACCGAGGCTAGGCCCAATATGTCGACAGTTGGCTAACCGCCCATGTCAATACTGAGGGTAATTGGAAGCCGGCCTAGCTGTTGTTTACTATGACGCTAATGACAGTCGGTACAGGCTATTTAAACTACGTACGGATACATTCATAATCGTGTAAATACTAAAATATTGTTATAATTTACTTCGTCCTGTTAAAAGGCATAATAATTTTTAATAATTATTTGCATTTTCATTCGGAGGTAACGACCGGTGACAAGACCGGAAACAAGCGGCAGTAATTCTTCGGTATACCCAAAAATAAAGACGTATATTAATAGTTTTGTTAACAATACGTCATTTGTCTAGTTCATTGTTCGAGCACTCGGCACAGCGGCACTCTAATGTAGTCGGCCTAGCAACACTCGTATCCATTCACCTCTCACCGAGCGTGAACGTTTGGTTTTACTTTGTCGTTTTGAAAAACAAGCATATAAATATATATTTTTTATTAAAAAAAAAATGAACAGATTGCATGTCCTTTTCTACATATTTTTCCCACGTTATATTAATAACATGTGAGCTGGAGGATGTTAATCAGAATAAACTAATAATATTAAATTTAAATCAAACATTAAGAAGCCAAAATGTCAGCGTAATATTTTATCGACGATTATGCTAAACATACAGCTGTTGGTTTCTATGGACGAATGAATATCATGATATATATTTTGTTTGATAAACAATAGAATTTCATATTGATATTTATTTGGTTGATGTTTTTACGGTCGGAGGTGAGTCGTCAGGGGTACTGGAGGGGACACATTCACTGCCTTTCACTTCCCGCTTTTGTCATACGACCGCTCTAGGCGACTGTATGGCGAACGGCCTTGTAGCCGGCGTGCCTTCTACACAGCCTCCCCATCGCACAATCAGCACTAGATAACTCGAAGACATCCTTACAATGAAATCCTTTTTATTGTTTAAAGAAATACTACCTGATCTATGAGCAGATATCTACACAGAAGTCTACGTCTAACTTCACGGTTCGTGCGATTCTAATTGATCCGTACAATTACATGACATCACGTTAGATGAAAAAAACAAACATTAAAGTTTCGGTAGATGCGGTCATGTAGGTAACATTTGCGTGAGACTCCAGGGCCGCGGTAACCTTGGCTTTTGAACGGCGACTTTCACGGTTAGACGAACGGCCGCTGTTACATAAGATGTACGTTCTATGGCCGCCGGCCGACGCGATGACATCGAGATCACTCGCTACTAACAAACCAGTTCCAGCGATGCAAGAAACGTATTGACAAACCGACAATCGTAATGCACCGTTTCAATTTTCAATTACTCATTTCGCTAATCTATACATTATAGAAGTTGTAGTCAAGAAAAACAATACATATTTCCTTATTGCCCCACTAATATTCACTAATTGTTTATCGATCGTTAATCTCTATTAATATATATATGTTAATCTTCAGGTACAAGAGCGGGGTGCGCTCAGTGAGGGGTGGCGGCGGGGGCGGCGAGGAGTCGCGTCGCGGCGGCCTCAAGGCACTGCCGAAGCGCGCCCGGACACGCTGCAGGGGTATGAACATGGGTCAAAAGCTATCGGGCGGTGTGAAGTCGGTGTCGCGCGAGTGCACGGCGCCGTTCAAGGCGGTGGTTGCACGCGAGCTGGCACCAGAGCTGCCGAGACCTGCGCGTCTTGATGCGCTCCTGGACGCGCCGCCAGCGCATCACGACACGCAGCTCAAGCACGCCTGGAACCCAGATGATCGGTCAGTCCGTTGGTTACGTTATTGTAACGATACGAAGTTAGCGTCTTAATACGACTGGCTCACCAGGAGTGTTTAGTTTAGTCTACAAAAATTATGATTATTTGATTTGAAAGAAATTTTAACGTATTTATAAGACGACGCTCTTCATGGTTGAGTGGATGTTTACGCTAAGAGTCCTTTCGTATGGTTGATCCAAAAGTAGTTGTGTGAAAACTGATAAGAAGTATTTGAAGTATTCAAACGTTTATACTTAGGTTTTTCACAAAAAAAGGCAAATTCACTAAAGGCGTTCCTTGCCGAATACTTGCTTCTCTAAAACTTACTTCATTAAAGTATATGAAATGTTTCTGAATCAAATTCTCTTTTCTTAGAATATATATTATTTCTCTAATACTTAAACTACTTTTCCCCCTCCTTCCCCAGGGATGACACATTACCCCTGAGTTCCAACTATAGTTTTGATATAGGGACATATACTGTGCGTATCCTTGTTATATCGGCTATGCGACGATTTACAATTCCCTAACATAATTATACATTTCGACTATTATTGAAATTGACTAATAATATCTAGGTCCATGCTAGACGTTTAATTGATCCTTTTTGCTTAATATTGACAAAAACTTGTTGTAAAAGCAATTCTATGGCTTGTTAACCTTCAGAGATGTCCTTGTTGGTTGCCATTTTCGGAGCAAAATCCACTCTTAGACTCTACGTATTTGACGGAACAAGGTTGTTTTGTCAATAAAACGGCAGGTCAATAGGTCTCGGTAATTAAAATGTCCAACCATCACACATTTATAACATAGCTAGATAGTTGCATAACATCATAGGCTTCAGAATAAGCTAAACAATATGTATAAACATTTACGAAAAGCTTCTAAGAACTGGAAGAGTGTTCTTCTAAAATTTGCAAAGAACCATTGACCAACATTATTCATGTATAATTCCAGATCGTTGAATATATTCGTGAAGGAGGAGGACGCGTTGACGTTCCATAGACATCCCGTAGCCCAGTCGACGGATTGCATCCGTGGGCGCGTCGGGTACTCACGTGGGCTGCACTGCTGGGAGGTTGTATGGCCGGCGAGGCAGAGGGGAACACACGCGGTCGTGGGCGTAGCGACCGCCCACGCGCCCTTACACTCCGTGGGCTATCAGAGCCTCGTGGGCGCCACCGATCAGAGTTGGGGCTGGGATCTCGGCAGGAATAAGGTAGTTAGTATATTTTTTGTATATTTTTATTTTAGCTAGCCTTTAGGATTTAATTTGAATACTGCATGAGTTATAACAAAATCAGTATTAAAATAATTATATTTGCACAAGAGCTTAGTCTCATCTTGACAAGCTACTAATACTCTATACTCAAATCTCATGTCTGTAAAAATCAACAATTTGTATTATATACGGTTATTTATAATAAACTTAAAAAATCTCACGAGATTCCCATCGGGGTTATTGCTTGAAAGCTGCATCTCCGTAAACCCGTAAAAATATTTGTTTGCGGTTCTTCTCAGCACCAAAGAGAAATCTATAATTTGTGCTCACCATGACATGTTCAGCTGACTTTAGAAATAAATTAAATTTTTACTAAAATACTCTGTGACTGTGAGCACGGTTTTAATTTGTCCAGTGTGACGTATCTCAGAATGTAACTTAACATAAGGCCCAATATTTATTTATATTCTCGTGTGACTTCAAGTGACACCCTATAGATGGCGCTGTCTTTTACTTACATAATAAGAAACAAACTCCAAGACAAGTAGAATCCAACGCAAAACTAGTGTCTAATAAAACGATTACATTTCCAGGTGTACCACAACGCTAAGGGTACAGGCAGTAGCGGCTGTACGTATCCAGCGCTACTGCGACCAGATGAACAGTTCCTCGTGCCGGACCGACTGCTGGTAGTTCTGGATATGGACGAGGGCACGTTGTCCTTCTGCGCCGATGGAAGATACCTCGGCGTGGCCTTCAGGGGACTTAGAGGGAAAACTCTATACCCCATAGTGTCCGCGGTTTGGGGCCACGCTGAGATCACCATGAAATACATCGGCGGACTTGATCGTGAGTATCACATTATTATTTTTCTTCTATATTGTATGGACCTAGGCAGCGTGGCGAGCAGAATAAGAGGTCACGCTAAACTTAATCACTGTATTATAAGTATAATAATTTCAATTCAATAAAATATAGGTACAGTTCAGTGACGTCGCCTTTAACATTCGTTGCGAACTGGTGCACGTATCGTAATCCTTGCTTGAACTGACAAACCGAACTCTGACGCTTCAAGAAATAAAATTATGAATGGTGATTGAGGTAAACGATGTGTAACCGGATATGACGCAGACATCCTGCGGGCTGCGACGGCACACACCTCAAAGTGTTATACTGTTAAGAAAACAAACATAAAGCATCCTCACTGTCCTTGGGTAGTTTGTTAATATTACATAGTATATATAAGTCAGCGTCCTAACGTCAGAGACATCTGTCGCCTGTCGCCTGACTTGATACTATATACAACTGTTGCTATGTTATTTGCCAACTGCTTAGAATGCTGGTATAGAATATATTGTTCTAATGTTTTAGACGTATCATTCTAAGCTGTATACAAGTATGTGATATATACTTTGCGTGGTTGTTCCACCAACATCCGTATGTCCTGACAAACTTTTACATTATTTTTTTATAAGTAGGTAAAGTGGGTATTTAAATTTCAA
Organism: Danaus plexippus; assembly: GCF_018135715.1. NCBI lineage: Eukaryota > Metazoa > Arthropoda > Insecta > Lepidoptera > Nymphalidae > Danaus > Danaus plexippus. The sequence continues at coordinate 2,947,412 of NC_083548.1, read as the reverse complement.
CCTGAAGTTTTGTAGTAATGTATCAAAAGTTACATACATTGTTACTTAATCAAAACCTCTCGTTTCTAACACCAGTAGGTGTATACGTTGATGAATGTTGTTCGTTGCAGCCGAGCCGCTTCCCCTGATGGAGTTGTGTCGTCGTGTGATCCGCCAGCGCGTGGGTCGCGGCCGCCTCCGCTCGGCCGCGTCCCGCCTCGCCCTGCCGCCCGCCCTCTCCGCCTACCTTCTGTACCGCGCGCCCTAACCACGATTACGAGCACACCGAACGTGTGCACGTGGACAGTGACGTGCCAACTGACAGTACGGACGTGTGCCGCGTGTTGCAACATCGATTGTATAACTACCCTCCATTTAGTGGATTTGAAGATGCGAACATTGAAGATCCGTTTGGTTTTCCAACTGTAATATCCATGGCTATTTTTTTGCATCGTAATTCGTAGCAAGTATCCGGTTATGACACAACATAAACACACCACGTTCAGTCGATTACCATATAGGTGTACTGTGTGTGTGACGACCCGTGACCGCACTTATATCACAATACTATGAAAAATGTGTCAAGTAAAGATTACCGCGTCGTAACAAAACAACGCCGATCGAGTATTTTAAAAAAATAATTATATTAACGAATCATTCGGACGATTTTATTTGACATATTTTGATTTATTCCGTTGTGAATATTTTAATTTTTACACTATCTGTGATAATTATATTTTTAAAGAAATCACCATTTTTATCACACCCCATATTATTGAAATGCATCAGGTAATTTTAATGTAACGTCTTCGTAGGATAGGGTCGCGAGACCGTATGTGTTGTCATGGTCGTGCGGACAGTGAGGCAGTGGTCGGTTGCCGCATGTCCGTGTACCGACTAGATGTACTATGATCTGTGAGTGAGCTGTGGCAGGATATCACCCGAATTTGTGTTTTAAATATAGATCAGCTGTAATGCAAGCCGCGTAACGCATCGTGATCTCTTAAAGTCGTATTGTACTCGGTAAGAAATATTTTAGAACTATCGACAGCGACATAACTCACTAGCCTCGGCATTTTTTTTTTTAATTAATGACTAATGTTATGATCATTGTTTTAGAGACAATTCGCATGCGAGTGGAATCTCGTGTACTAGGCCAGTGTATCGTTGGCAATCTTACATACTATACTATTATATAGCTCGTTTAAGTGACTGGTTTATTTTTTAGTTTAGGATTTTTAATTCCTATTTGTAAAAACGTGTGATTGTGTGATGTATATATCCGTGACGGGCGTTTCTTAACGTCGATGCGAGTCGCTGAGAGGTGTTCCTTTAATGATATCATTGAATGTTTAGACTATTAAGGTTTTAGACGGCCTTTTCCAATCTTAATCTAATATTTGTCTTCATTTTGTGACGTTAGATTATTAGGTGTAACGCAATAAATAAATTATGATAATAATGTATCGAGAGCACCGTTTTTCTAATGAATACGTCAGCCATTTTTAACGCAAATTAGTTGTATTCGAAAACGTGTAAACTATAAGAACTTCCATTTCAATAAGATTATTTTTTTTCATACGTAGTGTTATATTTGTAGACGTTGTGTGAGCTGACTATGTACTAACGATATTCACATATCATCTCCGGCTCTGTCGCACGCTCGGTCGGCCGACGGCAGACGGCGTCTCGTTTGAGTTTTATGTGAATATCGAGTCGTGTGATGTAACTATGATAAACTGCCAAATGCAACATGTTAGTGTGAATTGTTCTGGTGAGCGTGATGCGTGCGAGCGTGGACGGGACGAGTGGCTGGATACGATAATCACGATAACATAAAATACACCAACCTGGATTCGCTGTTGGCGGAGTCCTTTAGGATAAGCCCCGTTTATACATTAAATGTCTCAATGTATTATTTGATATCCACAAAGTAACGTTAATTTATTCATATATATTAACAATCGAGGGCTCGTTCGGAAGGAGCAGCTTTTTAGGAAATATCCAATTTTATGTTCTAAATGACAATTTTAGTCTCCTGTATATAAAAGTAAGATTTTTGCGGCGTATTATGACTATATATAGTAAGTGGAAATGCATTTTAGTTTTATAAGTAGTAGGCAATATTTTTAAAAAGTTATTTCTAACAGACAACTGCATTAACGGCGGAATCTCTTAGACACAATGATTAAAAAAAAATAGGAAACGATTGGAATAAATATACTGGTTAAGAAAATAATAAACGACATGAAATAAGATGAAGCCTTTTATTTGTGACCATAATAATTGTGAAGCGCAGTGACGTCGATACTATCTGCATCTGCTCTCGCTCTTTGTTTCTCAAAAACCAAGAAAATCATGAGAAATCTGGACGGAAAATTACGTTCAGGTTGTTCCTCGCATCACTCATCAGGTTTACATACGTCTTGATGAGACGAGACGCTACATCCATATTTTAATTAAGTACAATATTAGAACATTCAAGCCTGGCCTCGACGTCAGACGCGTCGCGCTTCTTATTGTTAGAATTAATGAACATTAAATTATTATAACATAAACGATCCATAATAACTACACAAAGCTCTTTGATACATCATTAATATTAATGCCCTAATAAATATTTACTCGCACAGAGTATAGTGCTCGACCACGGTGTCGTCTGTGAGAACGATTGTGTTATCGTCTGGGAGCTCTTGAGGGAGATCGATTTTAGCGCTCAGTTCCTGTAGACTCTCGATGAGCTCGTTCAGTGAAGCCTGAGCAGTGACGAAGGAAGACAACATGAACATGTGACATTTAAACCATATAAATAATTTTACATTCATTAATTTTACCTTAGTTTCGCTGAAATTTTCCAAGTAATTGTCCGCCGAGGGATCTTCACCTTCGAAGGTGTGTGTTATGATGTGTAAATGTTCCGGCAACAAAGACAAGTCCGGCTCGCCGTTTGTTGATTCACTCCTCAGTATCCTGGAAAATCAATTTTTGTAACTGTTTAAATTATATAATCACAATATATCCCTGGTAGGAATTTCACCGTCTATCTAAATTCCTATAGTAACAAGCAGGGGCGTGCACAGAGACTTGGGGTGGAGTAAGCAGAATATGTTCGAAAAAATACAAATTTTCATCATAGTTTCCTCCTCTCAAACATTGATAATAATGAGATCTAACACCTCGCGAGTAGTGAAACTAATATTTTTCGAATAAACTACGAGTGATTTATTTTTGTAAAAAAAAAAAAACTACATACTCCCGACGTTTGAGTCACTCACATCTCGTCTGCCCCTGATCACGGCTGCTGCAAAGTAACCGAAACGTCGCGTCGGGAGTAAGTAGTTTTCAAAATAATTAAATACGCGTAGTAATCCGAAAATATAGTTTCATTTAAACATTGATAATATTCGCGCATAAAGCAACAGCAGTCCGATCAGTACATCTATATATTTTATAAATCTCTCAACTACCTCTGAGCCGCGAAAGTACCTTAATACGGTAACTATCTGTTCATCACCACTTTATAAAAGTGATTTAAATCGGAATATTCAGCGGAGATCTAAAACATTGTTATTATTTGAAAACAACAAACAAGAAAAACAAAATGACTTATTTGTGTGTCCACAACCCGCTAGCTAGCTATTATAACTATCATAATACTTTTTATTAAAACGAATAACATAACCTTTCTTTCAGTTCACTCTCAACTGGTCACACACCTTCCCTTTGTAATTATCTTAATTCTATTATCAAACGACAACATTGAAAATCTACTCGTAATTAATTTCGTTAAGCACACATCGCCAGCACACAGCTCGCAGCTATCATTTCCCATAATGCGTTAATAAATTAATTCACTATTTGCTGATTAGCTATTTAAAATATATTCACTTGCGCTTAGAAAAAATTACCAGATCGCGAACGAATTGACATTAAATGGTTGTAAGTATTCGTACTCCGTAATGTGATTAAAAGAATGCAATACTCGATGTGGGTTAGCCGTTGTATGGTAGGGCGGGTAGTGCTTACTCGCATCTACAGTGCGCACGTCGCTGCTGGCAAGTTCATTACCGTAAATAACTACTGCCAAGATTTAAATGAATAATACTCGCGAAAGTCTTAGATCTCATTCCTGCCAAGATTCCGAGGTACGTTATAATCCTCCATTAGTCGCGTGTACACATAGCGTCACTTATGGCTGTGGCGAACTAATTGTTAGTAATTTTTTTACACCAATATTTGTCTGCGGCTCACACCTTAGTATTCTCCGTCGTATAATTTCCGGTCCAGCCAGCACACTGACGTTAGCGAGCGCGCTCCCCGGCCGCGCTCGCCTCTCAAGCTTCGACCACGGCAGGCGGAGTGTCAGCGAGTGTTTACTGCGAGCTCGAACCACGCACTTGGAACCCAGCAGCTGGGCCTCGCCCGACAGGAAACGATATTGAACTGGAAATTTAAATATATTAGAAACATAACGGAGACCTGAGCTGGGACTTTCGCGGGTATTCGTTTAAATGAAAGTATTCTCATCCCGTGTGCCCGGGATCACGGTTGCAGCTAACAGAAACGTCGGGAGGATGTAGTTTTAGAAATAATAAAATAGACAGTTGTAATCCGAAAATATAGTAAAAATCACTCCACTCACAATAAACTAGTCATTAGACCCGGTATATATCAATACTCGTATTGAAATAGAGTAAAAAATAATATATCAATATGCATCTGTATAGACTGACGGTTGAATTGTACGGCGGCGCACACGAAGGCCGCCGAGTGGCCCTTGTTGTACAAAGAGAGGGCGGTGGGCGTGCGGGCGGAGGCCTGCGCCAGGGCGGTGTCCCCGTACGTGAGGAGGGCGCTCCAACGAATTAGCGAACCGCCACTACTGCCGTGGAGTTTGATCTGGAGCCATAAAGACGATTGAGTAAAAAACTACAACCAGCGCACCAAACGTTCGTGATAACAATATTCAAATAATATTGATATTATCAGCTGTCGATTATCGCGGGCAGGTGGCGAATAGAATTATGCGGCTCACACATCTACGATAACATTGCACAACGTAGTTGATTGTATACCTTTGGATGGAGCAGACGTCTGAGCGAGCTTGAATTTATAACTGTTTTGATCGGTTCAGTCTCGGGAAGGGTTCGCCGATCTCGTTGCTAACTATTGAACGTGCGGATTCTCAGAGGGTGTTCAATATTATTGTGCAAAATTATTGTACATGCATGGGCCTTGTGTGACACTGACCTTCCTTGAAAATTCGCTGCTTTTATCGTACACGAGGTGCAGGGTCGCTACGTGCGGCTTACTGGACTTAGGGCTGAATATTATAGGCAGCGGTCTACATTCGCACGCGCTGAATGTTAAAATACACGAGCCTCTAGATTCGACGCCGGGCAAGTCTATTTGGAAGCCCTCGCCCACTATCTGACATCTTATTTGAATCTTTTTGTTGCTGATATTCTTCAAACTGAGTTCCTTCCTCTCGTTCCTCACCCACGACATGTTGTTGTAGTTGGTCTTGATGGGGAATGTTTTGACTCTGTCCTGGCCGCCGTTTATGTCTATGGTGCTTATGTTACCGTTCACCGCGTCCTCGAATACCAGAACTCTGAAAATCATATTAGTAACATTAGTTTTCTTGGTTTTACTTTTTATATACAAACCACAGCTTAAAAATAAATCAAGTATGTAATGAGTCCTGTGTTCTCACCCAGCATTATACGTATCTGCAGAGCCAGTGTACATCAAGCTGAGGTCTTTCGAACATTTAGGGTTTATTTCGATTTTGGTTGAGGAAACTTTGAAAGGGAAGGAGCCCTCTGTTGTGGTACCCCTGAACTTGATCGCCCACACTCCAGTTACCTCACCTTCATTTCGTAAAGTTATGGTTGTTGCTTCTGTAAATTAATTGACAAATCGAAATACACGTGCCTATATATATATATATATATATATATATATTCTATGACATGCCTTTTATCATTTAAGTTAAGGATAAAATATCTTAAAAGATAGATTAACACATTCCCAACAATACAATATCTACCGTTGGTAAGGCTGAGTTTACTGCACGGTATGACGAGGTCCGCGCTGCCCACCGACGCGACGAGGCTTACTTTCTTCACCAGAGTGTTCACACCGATCAGATTCACGTTCAGCGCACCTTTGAATGTCACCATTTTCTCCGCTGGAAACGAAATTTTAATTATACGGTTAAAAATTTCAAGTTATTAGGATTCATATAGAGAACTTATTAATATGAAGCGGGTATTCGGATCTGCAATCTCTCATATACAACGTACTGATAGCAATATATATATAGGGTGTCCAAAATTAACGCAAGATTATCTTTAATCAAAATTAACGCAATCTTGCGTTAATTTTGGGACACCCTATATTACAATACACGTACATATTTCTAAATCTGAAAGTCTCGGCGAGTTGAAGGTCACGGCGACTTTGATAGCGTCTCCGCTGCTTAACCTACACAACTGTTTGTTTTTGCCCTTTCCTTTCGCCTTGGGCTCCTCGGAGGACGCTTGGCGTTCCATCAGAGCCCTGCTGATGTCGGTCTTTTTGATCTCCTGCAAGGACTTTATAACGAACAAGCTGTCCCCCTCCACCACCACTAGCTCCAGTTGCAAATCAACCGGACTGTCGCTTATAAGGACGAAATACTTCGTCATAATAGAGTTTTCTCGCGTGCTCGGGAAGGTCAGTTTGTTGACTCCGTCGCACGACACGGCTTGTATGACGGGCATCTTCATCTGTACGTCTATACATCCCTTCTGCTGGATGTCGCCGTCTACTGAGGCGTCCTTCAGGTACATCGTAAACGGCAGTTGGCTATCTATCTCCACGTTGGATGTGATGTGCAACGTGAACTTTTCCGTCTTCCCGGGGGACAGCAGTAGGGGCAGCCGGGGTAGTTCCACTGTTAAATAGCGCTCGATGTCTATGAGACTGTCGAATTCGAATTTGGCGGTCAACCAGCTGTCGGTTAGGGTTGTCACCGAAATCGTAACCGGCATTACAACACCTGGAAAAGGTAAACGTTTTAATTAATTCTAAATATTATTAATATGCTTATCGTCTAGAGTTTCAATTTGTTTTTAGCTTGCCGTACAGCATCCTATATCGGGAGACGATACATTCAGCTTGGACCATCAAAACCATACATAATTAAGACTGAAATGTTTATATTTTATCTCAATGTTAATATGCTTCGTTAACTCACCAACGAATCCTTGAACCGGTGCCACTGTTATATCAGCCCACTTCTCTGGAAACATCAATACTTTAGTCTCACTACTTAGAAGACAACAAAAATAAAATAATATTTAGAAAATATATAAAATCTAAGTAATGATAGTGTAAAGTGACGTTTCGGTTATTGTGTTAGTCTGTTGAAATGAAAGTTAGTTCGGCACGCTTACCACATGTCTCACATCACGCTACACACGAAAGATACTGAGTTTCCATTCACAAATCCGCTGACACAAACGTATCGACCTGGATTTGTGAATGAAAAACTCAAAACCGTCCGTGTATAGTGTGTAGTCACTTGTGGTAATCGTCGTGTTATTACTTCCCAAGGCACAACGAACCTTTAGCTAAGAGTTGTTGTCGGTATTTATATTCCAACACATCCCTCCAATCTACCGACTCATCTAATTCTTTATACTCTACGTTTGGTGAGGGCATGTGCGGACTACACTGGCCTGAAAATAACTGTTCGTTAACTAGTACTTCATTATAACCAGTCTTTATTGACCGACATCAAAAAGGGTCCCTCAAATAGACTTTTTTTTTTACTATCACTACAAAATTTGCTTCCATCTTTAGACATAGCTACTCTGTAAAATTTGCTTTGAAAGTTTTTAACATATTATCAGTAAATTTAATACCCTTTATATGTACGGTATATATTTGTAATTGAATGTAACAAACATAACTAACCTTTACCCGTTGGCATTGGACTATCAGATTTAAAACTGGCAACATTTTCTTGCACCGTACTGAGCGTGGACCAGCTTTTGCTGGACGGTGAGTTGGATCTTTCGATTCTATTGAATTTAACATCGTTTTCCGCGTGTGGGTCGAGAGAGTGTCTCGTCACCACCACCGATGGCACCACCTTCTCATCACATATCTTCAATTTCTCCAGAGATATCACAGTGTTGACCGTGCCAGATGAACTCGCTACGTCCATCCCCTTGGTATCTTTCAAGCTAGTGACGTACAGGTCTTGTATGTTCGTCTTATTATCCAATCTCGTTTCTAAACTCTTCACCGGTAGCTCCGCCAAGGGTTTCGTGTTCGGGCGTTTGTTGTTCAGTTGCAGTATATCTGTTACGCTTACATTCGACTGCTTACCTGTTAACAAAAATAGTTTTAAACACGCTTGAGTTGCGTGTCTGCGTGCGTAAGTATGTGTGTATATATATTTTAAAATACTTTTATCGGTTGTAACAAAGATTTGCAAGATTTTTCTTGATTACTACGCGATTAATGACAGTAATTTTCACTTAACGTTTCTGCGGAAATAATAGTTTTATTTAAATATGCATTATAAATTCAATACTTTTAATTAATAGTTATTCGGTGTGTCAATAGACCTGTCACGCTGTGTCCCATTCATTGATGTTACAATATAATAAAACACGAACCCAAATAATCTGCTATCTTCGATATGCTCAATGAATTTTCGGTAGAACATTCCGTGTCCTCGGTAACCATTCGCAACGAAGACTGCAGGTTCCTGAGCAACACGTCCGTGGGTTTGGAAGACTTGAACGTCTTCTGGCTGATCGATTGGTTTCCTTTCGCTGCACTGCTCTTATTGACGCCCTTGTCTTGTTTCACGTTAGACACGTCCAGATGCGTCTTCGCTGGTATGAAATTGGCTTCATTTTTAGGGAATAGATTGGTGACGAGTGATCTGTCTGGGATTTTTTCCGTTTTAGCTCGCGGTTGTTTCACGGGAACACAGTCCAGCGTGTGGTCCATCTGGTACGTGTTGTTGTGAACGCCCTGACTCACGTCTGTCGGCGCTGAAGACGCTGGAATTAAATTAATTATCTTTATTCTCATTTAATTTTATGGGAAAAAAATCTCATATGATTTTGTCAATTTCTGAACGTGTTTGTTGTATTTTTTTTTTTTTAATGTAGAAATTTATCAACCCTAATGTCAAAATTAATTATATCTGAACAAATTTTATATAAGATTTAACAAAAAAAAAGTGTTGATTGCAAAATAATATATATAATATGGATTAAAATTATTAAAAAAAAATAGTCCACAGTGGCCTATTTGTTTAACAGATAATATATATTTATGGAAAAAAAAAATATTATTAATAATATCACTTATAATGTATAAATAGTTACATATATTGCTGTATGTGGAAATTGTTGAGATAAATATTTAATTGAAGCGTGAAAAATGAGAAAAATACAAAGAAAATTTTCGATTTATTTCATAAGGCGTTCGTATGAAACTAATAAGCCCTGCAGGATTCTACCGCACGGGGGTGTAAGCGACTTATATTCCTAATATACTTTTTGGGATCAATTATTTTGCTTGTACTTCATTTGTCACTAGATGGAAATGGAACATAAATTTAAGCAAAAAAACATAAGCTTTCAACAAGCAGCCAGAACCTGAATAATGTGATAAGTTACGTTAATATTTCAATAACTGATGGGCATTTTTTTAATTTGGAAAGACATTTAAAAAGAAGGCGTATTTTCGCAAAACAAAGTGAAACCTCCTAGCCTCTCAATGGGAGTAGTATTTATTTTCTAACAGGGTTAGAAATACATCCAAGAACGGGCATTAGTACTTGCGTGAGTTCCAACAACTTGGGATTTTTAATAGATATATGTTATGTAACATCCATTAAGTTATATTTAAATAAATAACTAACATTATTGTTGGAAAAAATGTTATTCGTTTAGCGGTTTACAAAAGTTTCTGACCAAAGAGTATGGATTAGGCTATATTACCTTCCGTGATGCTCGGTCTGTCGGGACTGTCAACATTAGCGAGGATTTTCCCAAATTCAGGACATCGATTCTTGAAATACGCCCCAACTGACATATTAGTGTTACTCATACTGAAACAAAAATATGTATTAATTATGAAGCAATTCATAAAAAGTAGCGCTTAGGCTTTAATAGATTGAAACAGTGATAATAAATAAGAGCCCTTTTAAAGGTTCTGAAAATCCAAAAAAAAAATTCAGTACCTATTTAACTATATAGCAAGAAAAGCAATTTTTATGGACCCAACAAAAGTAGGACCTCGCATCTTAGAGCAGTTCACATTAGAAAAATAAATTTATCGCCTAAAAATATAAACTCGCAAATGCATGCAATGTGACACCCTTAATACGAGTTAGCTAACGCCGATTTGATATTTTATCTTATATTATACGATTCTTGGCCAAAGAAAAAGTTTAAATATAAGTATTCAGAGATAAATTATGAGGAGCACTCCAATACGCCAAAGAATAACTTCCTAATCATTAAGTCTCCTCTCTGTGTACATGAGCTACAACAACGCGTGCTAAGAGCTGAGATTTCTTTGAGTACTCTAATACATTTTTGGTAAAACTAAACAGGACAGTCACTAAAATTTTCATATCCATACTTCTTAAATAAGCTTATATGTAAATGAGAAAAATAGTGCGATTTTTACAAGAAAAGTCGCATAATAACGTATAATATAATATAAATTTAAAAAAAAAAAATTCTATCTTATATGAAACTCTCTGTAAATTACACTTTACTTATATTCCATAATTTTTATCAAGTAAGTTTGTCTGAATGTGGACATACCTTCATATATGTTCATTAAACAATACATCTTTTAAAAATTTCAATAATTATTATTGTAAATTGTTATTTTTATATTAATGAGTTATATGAAAAGATCTCACTAATTGGAAGAAATTTAACATTGAAACTGAGTACTACGTTAGAAAAACAAAGAGTAAAATAGACTCAAAACTGGCAAGTAACTAAATAGTTGGTGCCATAGATACATCACTATCAATATATCCAGAACATCACTAAATTACCACCAGAGTTCAGGATATAAGCGTTGCAGCATAAACGCAAGATGTAAATCATGAACAATAAAATTAGTAATAAAAACCAAGCAATATTCATAGACATTTAAAAAAGTTTGAAGATAAAGGACATTATGTATAATGCCATAATCTTTACTATTAAATGATACATATGATATCTATTAGTTCAACAGATACTCACAGCATGCTCTCATGGAAGTTAAGCTGTGTGCTGTGTTGTATCGGCAGTGGGGCTTCACGCATAACCAGCGAAGCTTCGTCAGCTGTCAGATCTCTCTGAAAAGAATATACAATAATACAAATATGTAGTAATTATAATTGACATTCCACAATCCAAACATTAAGATCGGTATCCATTTTAATTTTCTTTAAACATAAATTTTGTAGTTCAATATCCTTAATTTAGCTCATAATTCTGTACAACGTTTTGAAACATATATTAAAGTTGAAGAGTTATATATTTATTAATAAACTATTAAAAAAAAAGCAATACCACATTCAATTAAAGCCTAAACAAATAATTCCAAAAAAATATATATTTCATATTAAGTACTTATATTTTTTTCACCTTAGAATGAAACGAATAGTTAGTTGCTATTGAGTGTCTCATGATATCATTAATTTCAGACGTCTGTTTGTCCATATGGCTTGTAATACTGTCTATAGCGACGGAGTGTCTCCCATATTCTTCGAATTCCCGAGTGGCGGCTTTAATATTCTCATCTTCTGCTCCTGTAGATCTACCAGTTAGTTCACCAGGGTTGAAGACATTCTGAAATTAAATAAGAAACCTTAATTACTAGCAGGCTTATTGGTAATATAAAATATATGGATAGCTTGAAAATAAAATTTATCATAAAAAATAAAAAAAAAAACATTTTCATTTTGTCTTTGAACAGCTTTTGTGGGTTGGTATGTGTAAATAAACACAAAACATTAAGTTTTATTTGACAATGAAATAGTGCAAGGATACTTACTGATTTACTAAATGACATATTTCCCAGACCAGATTCACCAAAAACTAAAATGAATAAATTTATAAAATAAAAGCAACAAAAAATTCATAATAAAAAACAAAAAATCAAGAACATAATTAATGCTACGTAAAATTATTAGAAAAGGATATAAATACCATACCTTCTATTTGTTCCAGGTCTAGTATTCCAGACGAAGACTCATAATTAGTTCCAGTTTTGTTTGGAGTCGTTTTATTTTTATCTTTTTTAACACTAAAATAACGAAAATCAAATATTACATTAAAGAGAATTGAGCTTTAAGTCTAGATAGAACAAAAGACTCGGGAACATATGAACACACGACACTGGATAAATGTTGGTAATTTGTCGCAGCATTGATATTTCAACTTAAAATATTAAATATCATTATTATTTTGTGAACGTTTTAAGCATAATAAGAACAAACACTACCTCGGTGTTTCATTTTTCACAGGTAGACCGCGTCGAGCCAAATGGAAAGACTTATCTTCAGCCAAGTGCATTAGCCGTTGAATTTTATTAGGAGTTAAAGGATTATCCATATTTATAAACAGAGAAAACAGTCCTCAAATTATTAATTAGCGCATAACAATTATCAACGACTTGTGTTCGTTGAAATTTAAATTATGGTATTTTGATGTACAAGATGTCAACAATGTGAGTTGCCATCATCAAAAATAAAATAATTTAATTTGTGCAATATATAATTCTTTCAAAATCAAACCTTGATTTTACAATATGTATATGGAAATATGTATAATAATTTCCTGCTTATTTTTAAAATTATTTTGCTGTGAAATATAGTCTAGGAAAAATATTCTGAATTTGTTATACTCAACGGTAACATATGAAAATATTTTTTGTTAGAGAATACTTAAAATTAACAAAATAAAAGAGAAAAATATTTTAATAATGTTTAATTCCTATATATATATATAACCTCAACCACGATATAACATCTATTGGTTACACAGATAGAAATGAAAAAAAAACAAATTAACTTGTATTAGGGCCAGTTAAGGGTAAAGCATTTATTTCTTTATTAAGTCTAATCTGCTCATTAATGGCTCTCCATGCGTCATCTTTTTCTTTCTTAGTTATAGGTCTTTTCTTCTGTTTAGCGGCTACCATCTTCTTGTATATATCAATACATTCCATATCAACCTGATCGAGCTGCTTCTTTAAATTCAGTCTTATCATTTCCTGTTTGCATAAACCAATGAGGTTTTTAAGATTTCGACAATTTTCTTTTCTAACCGCTGTCAATTCAGTTTGGCATTTTTTGATTTCTGCCAATATTTCATCATCAGCTGGATTGGTGAGTGGCGGTAAATCTTCCGGGTCTAAAATTCCTTGCTCAACCAGTTCTTTCCTTAGACATTTTTCTAAGGTCAAAGAATTCTTATAACTATTTCTAGTGTTAGTTGTCTGTTTGACTTTGATATCTGGGACTTCATAAGGCATTACATTTTCTTCCATCAACGCTGACACCAACCGTTGCGTTAATGGACCGGTGATCATATTTTCCGAAGATTTATCAAATTTTTTTCTTAAGCTAGATGCGTCTGGGGACATACCGGATGATTTGATTTTACTCGGATTTGATGCGTTCTGATCTTCTGTGAGGTGTTCATCTGCCCAAACTTCCGAATAATGTTTTCCAAGAGGTGGAATGGGTGGAAGTGTTGTATTGCTACTCTGAGCTAGCAATGATTCAAGGAATTTAATATCATCAAGTGTAACAGGTGCACAGTATGGATCTACAGAGTTCCAGAACTTATAAGGTATATTATTCTTTGGTAAAGCTAACTGTGATAGTTCTAATTTTACTGAATTGTCAGAGTTAGCATTGTTTTCATTGAGATAGTTTTGAGATGCACCAGATGAGGTATTTCCGAATGTTTTCAATTTCGGTACCTTTGGTTGGTTGGACAGTTTAGCATAATCTTTGGTCTTTACTAATTTGTCATCTTGAAATTTTCTTTTCATTGGGTATGTTAACTGTTTCCCGGCCGCTTTACCTTTCTTTTCCCTTTTCGATTCATTAGTATCAATACTTTCAATTTCACTCTGAAAGTATCTTATCCGTAGTGCTGTATTACATAAAAGTGATTCAAGCTCTAATTGTAATGCGTCAAGTTCGTCCATGCCAATCGGTTCATCTGCAGATCTCGCACAGATAGCAGCTAGTCTCGGTAAAGTAGATACATTATCTTGCTGCTTTATATATGGAATGGGACATGTTTCTACTTTTGTTTTACCAGCTGACACAGCACCTGGTATTTTTGAAGGTTTATTATATGGTGAAACACCTGGACTAGAGGGTTTGCCGTTATCATGGCCTTTGCTGCTTAATCTTCCTTTATTATTATGATGCATACGCTTACCCATCATAATGTATTAATTAAAATTACCCGCGCAAAACACCGATGTAAATATACATAAATATAAACTACACTGTCAATTTGCTAATTATTATAAATTTCTTGAAGTTCACAATGACTGAAACATATTTAAAAGTACGACATTATATGCATTTGTATACAGTTTTTTCTTGATGAATATTTAAAACATTTCTATTTCGATGTTGATAGTTGATACGCAAAATTAAATTCAATCTCTTGACAAAATGGCGACTTTTACTTTACCTTGAAATTGAATTTTATTGTCTATGATTAATCAACTAGATAACAAAAACATAGACTACGTAACATTTAACGTTATTAGGAGATTACTGACAAAAAGTTTACAATACATATATCGGTTCTTTAATAATTGTCAAAGACAAGAAAATAAAATAAATTCGTTTAGCTTTTACTTTAACATTCATTACACATTCTGGCAATGGGCATAGTGTAAAACAATAGACTGCAAAAATAGTTGTTTCGTTAATAAATAATTATTTTGATCCAAGTTATTTATAGTAAGGTATTAGTTTTAAACCTAGTATTATCTAAGTTATAATCTAATCGATTTCTGAGTAGTTCATTATTTATGACAAAAATAGTTTTATCTGTGAATAGTTTCATGATATATTACAACTGTCAAGGCTGTTTCTGCTTGCTGCGGATTAATATGGTGTGAAGTTCTTCTTAAATGGACTTGTGTTGAGAAATTAGATACAAATTGAATGTCAATTGGGAAGATGGACAGATAATTCCGTGTTTACAAATAAATGCTTGTAAACACACTAAATTAATTTATTAAATTTCGAATGCTGCATTCCCATATACTAACGATTCTACAATGGGAGACTTCGTTTTTTACTGTTCCCTTTGCTGCAATGCCACATTTGATTCTAAGAAATCTCTTATTGATCATTTGTCCCAAATATCTTTAAATTTAGGTTGTCCGATATGCGTTAAAAAGTTCTCGTCGATAGAAGATCTGGTAGAACACTTAAAAGATGACGATTGTGACGTTAAATCCGTTAACTTGGAAATCAATGATCATGATGAGACCAATGGTAAAAATAATATGGGTATTTTAAAACTAAATATTGGCCAGAAGTTTTGTATCTTAAAGATGAAAAAATATTTTGAAAAGATTAATCCTAAATAAATAATGTAAATGAATTTCACATTAAACAATAACTTTTCAATTAATATTTCAGGTGTTAGTAAGGAGGTCCAAACAGACGCGTCTTCCTATTCAGAGCCAAATACTATAAATGATGTTGATGATGATGATAAAATGTATGTCGAAGTACTCAGCAAGCAAATGATGAAACCATGCCTACAAACACAGGAGTTGAAATTAGTTAAGGAGCATGGCGAGAGTCGTTATGTGATTGTCACCGATGATGATTTGTCATTAAATTCTGGAATTACAATAGTCACTAAACAAAATAAAGATGGAACCATATCTTTGACAACACAAGGTAAAAATTGTTTATCAACAATTTATACATGCTGTTATATATTCATAAATAAATCAAGTTATTACATGAACATGTACATACATATATATTATAAATAATAATATATGTTATAAGAATTTAATACTATCATTTTAGAATCCCTCAATGTGTCAAGCGCAGAGACAGGAATAGAAATAGAGGAGACAGATGAAAAGAATGAAACCGTAAAGAATGAAACAGAAAGTTCCCAAGAGGAGAGATACAGCTGTAACACCTGTGATATGACATTCACATCGGTTCTGGAACACATACAGAACTACCACAATGATCAGGATGTTGTGGTCGAGGTATAACATTCGTATTACTCCTGAATGATTTATCTTAGCAAATCATGTTTTGATATGTCCTTGATAAATTTATGTTTATTTAACTCATAAGTTTTAGTAGTGTTATTGAAAATTTGTATTACAAACTTAAACGGCATTGAGGTCTGTAATGCAATAGAATATAATTTTTCTTCTAAGCTCTCTGCTTAATATTTGAATAATAGTTAATTCTTGAGTAATATTTTTTTTAATTACTTAAAATACAATTTTACAAAGCAATTTGTCCCAAGTTGCGGGTCTTATTTTGCTTTAGTGAATGAATTTTTCAATATGTATATTTTATTCAAATCAAAATTTTGGTTTTTCATTTTAACTTATCAAATTTTTGAAAAGTGTAATTGTAGGTTTTACATGTATATTCATATATTTTTGTCGCAGGAGCCGTTGGATGAAAATTCACAAGAAATTAATCTGGAATTTGATCAAACGGAAAATGAAGATGTGATAGAGAAACAGACGTCACGCAGAATGATAACGGACACGGGAGATATCATAGAGACCCCGATTACTGAAGAAATTGACACTGGTATGATAATAAATAAATTTCATGATAGTTTTAAAAAAAAAAAAACTTTAATACAGAGAAATTCATAATAGGAACGCATCAGTAGTGTTTTCAAATTCACAATAGAAATTTTGAATTACTTTAAAGTAAGGCATTAAAGTTTTGGGATATATTCTCTTTAATTTTAACTTTATTAATCATCCGATCTTAGTTATATTTACATTGGTTGCTAAAATTAATTTATTAAATGCAAATTTATTATACAAAATTAATTAATAAAAAAATAATAATAATAACAGACCTTTGTATTGATTTAATATTTTTAAATATCTATGGCACGTAAATTAAAAAAAATATATTAAATATGTCTATTAGAAATGGAAGAAATGAAACAAGCAAACAATAGACGATATAAGAAAATAGATCAATTCTGTAACAGCATTGTTAAAGACATTAAAAACGATGATAGTAAGTGAAGACGTAGCAATATATATGTATGTGACATTAAATAATTAATATTGTTGTAAATTATGTCAAATTCCAGCCAAGAACGGTCCGTACCACAAGGTTGTTATAAAGGAGGTGCAGACCACGGCCGGCAACAAAGTCAAAGTATACAATTGTATGTCATGTAATGTATATGTGACGACACTATCGGAATTCAAGCAGCATCCCTGTAAGATTTGTAAGTAAAAATATATATATATATATATATAAAATTGTTTTTTTTTTTTTTAATATTAACGGTCAGTCATTTTACATGATTTTCGTAGTTCTAATATGATAAAAAAAAATATCATTCAAACTTTGTAGGTTGTATTTAAGTTAAATTCCTTACCAATTAATAATATAATTAATTATAGTGTATATTATGATAAATTTTTCAGTAAAATACCCGTGTTCGCAATGTCCAGTGGCATATGAGAATTCAAAGTCTCTCTGCGCCCATATGAAGGTTCACAAAATAAGGAGTACAGGTATAACCTAATATGCGAATAATAAAATATGTTTAGGGCAATTTTCTACAGAGGAATGTTTCAGAAATAACAGCGGCCATAACGAAACACGAGTGTGAAGTCTGCAACACGATATTTCCATCGAGCAAGTCGTTGAAACTCCATAAAAGAATGCACGATCCCGTCAAGTGAGTGTCAAGTCAGTTAGTTATTTAGTTTTAAGTCTACTATTTATTTATAGCCAGTTTTATATTTAATATAAATTTTTATTGCGAAGTTAAATATTTATAATTTTTTTTTCTCCCCTTATATGGTATGTTATTTTGCATAGATAATAAATTAACGGTAAAAATCATAATTTCAGTCATCAGTGATAGAACGGGGTATAACTTTGTAAGATTTTGTGGGATTAAAGAAATATTAAGATTAAAAAACTGTTTGTTAAAGTTAAAAATTTGTTATAAATAATCGATTTTATTATATTGTTTATGACTAAGCATTCGAATAATTGTTTATGGATATATTACCATAGACAATACATGGTTGTTGAGGTAGAGGTTTAAACTTTAAAGCATTCTACTTACAGAAATTTTCACATGAAATTTGTTATTTTTACATAAATAATTTTCTCACACAATATCACGATACTTACGCAGATCATTTCCCTTACATTAACTCTTTTTTATAATGATGTACTTAAATGAGTAAGAAAAGGGCTTAAAGGATGCTTCATGAACTTACCCTAAGATGAAAGAAATAACATAACGAGCTGCGCAATGATAGATCATACAAAATAAATTATAAATAGATTATGTCGGGAGTATGCTGTTTTGAATAAATACTGGTTATATTTAGGTAAATGCCTACAGGTGAAAATTTTGAATTTTTTCTATAATTATAAATTTAATTTCAAGGTCACGTCCATTGGGTCCTCAGGAGTCGGAAGACGGTACGACTGATAACGTAGAAAAATTCCTGTGCAACGTCTGCAATAAATTGATACCCGAGAACTATAGGACCATACATCAGAACTCGCACAAGAGCAGCAACAAGATGAACTGCGACATATGCAACAAGAAGTTCCTGTCCAAAGAAAACTTGGAGATGCACATGGGCGTACACAACCTGGATAAGGTAATGGATACACTCTATACAGCCGTGAGGAATAAAATGTTTATAGTCTGTGGACTCCCTCCGACCGGAAGAAGTGAACCTTCGTTACATTGGAATGTATATCGTGGTAGAAATTGATTTTTAAGGATTTTTTTTTTGTGTTTCTTTTAATACTGACTTTATTAATTAAATGTTCGATGTATTTCAATAACTTTAACGTCAAGAAAATTTTATGTAAAAATCGTGTGTTTATATAGTTAATATTAATAGACATATTCTTGCAGATAACCATCGGCAAACAGGATAAGGCGTTGCCGTACGAGTGTTTGTATTGTAACAGAAAATTCGGAAGACCGCACGAGAAGGTCAAACACGAGAGAATACACACGGGTGATTAGAATTAACTTGACATTATAGTCTTAAGATTCGAGAAAAAGTAGAAGTAAGAAAATCATATTCACAAGGCGAAAAATTATTTTAACTTTATTGTATGGTTAACTCCGCCGATGTATGCTGTTTTTGACCGAAGCTTCCATTCAGAGACTTTGAGACCAAAAATAAACTGTATAATTCCTGTAACCGATTTAATAGCCTCATTACATTATGTTACAATCCAAACAGTAGCGTACTTGGTAACAAAATTCACATAAAAACTATATGATATTAAAGTAAGACTATTAATGTTAATAGTCAGTGTTGAATTTAATAAAATGTTTCATTGCCAAGGTGAGAAGCCCCACTCGTGTGATATCTGCGGCAAGTCTTTCCGAGTCTCGTACTGTCTGACGCTACACATGCGCACGCACACGGGCGCGCGGCCGTACGCGTGTCCGCACTGCAACAAGAGGTAACGCAACACACACACACACACAAAAAGATGACGTAAAAACACACACACATTCATAACATAAACATTGAACTGTACTAAGAAAGTTATGTATATTATTATAATAACTAAAAGGCAACACATTTTTCTTGTAATTCAAAGAGAATGTCATTTCTTCATCAGAACACTCACGATATAATAATTTTTCATACAAATAACTGCATATTATTTTATATATACGTAATTCCGGTTTTTGGAAAAAAAAAAACTAGACATTACAATGAATGAGCTTCTAACGACCGTAAGCTATGCCAAGTGTCTCATGACTTCCGTTGGGGTCGCCAGGTTCAAAGCCCACAGCGTGTACAACCACCACCTGCTGACGCACTCCGACGTGCGCGCGTACAAGTGTCCGTACTGTCCGAAGGCCTTCAAGACGTCGGTGCAGTTGGCGGGGCACAAGAACTCGCACACCAAGCCCTTTTCATGCCAACAGTGCAATAGGTAATGTATCTTACGAGATTATTATATGTATACACGGATACCTAAAGAATATACACATGTATATTTACATAAGTAAGTTTTTTTTTAAAACTATTTTAAATCAATTTAAAAAACTTTTTATCCTACTGTACTGCCAAAAATTGTTTCTTGAAAATTAAAAAATATATATATTACGGTGTTTGTCACCTATAGTTGTAATTATGGCATAAAAAATAACTTAAACCCATAAATAATCCACATCGGCTTGATAGATGTTGCTTGCGTTAATAAATACATACATAAAATAAAATTTAAAAAAAGTTATGAAATTAAACATCTGGTATTACTAGTCAGTTAAAATGAGCACAGTTTGAACTCGCTTGGTGTATATGTACAATACATTAACTGAGGATCACCTCTACCGGTGCTTGTTTACCTGGATATAGCGTAATGGAATTAGTATTTTATACGTATTTAAATTATTCTAACTAGCTATGCTCCTGTCTTTGTCCAAACGGAAAACAATTTTTTTTTTTATATCATTTTTTACAAACAGAAATAAACGAAACACTGAGATACCGGTTTAGTAAGTTACAACTTTTTGCATATTTATATGCAAACAAAATCGGTCCAAGACCGAAAAAATTACCCGGAAGGCGGAACAAACAGACAGAGGGACAAAAAAAACAAAAGAAAAAAAAATTAATTTATTATATACATCGTATACATGTATTATATATTTGTAGTAGAATGCGGTTATTCTTATACAAAAGAAAACTAAAAGTTTACCTATTTGTCTAGATGTAGGTAAATTTATTATCTATTTTCCATTTCACAGTCATTAATTGACTTGTGATTTATTACAATTCTGTTTCACTCAATAAAAAATGTATCCTGCATCCCAACTCTAAATAACTTACAAAATGTTTATCTTATTGCCGCATATTAATATATATCGGATTTATTACAAATACGTTGGTTTTACAAAGAGACACGCTAGCCTCACTGACGTCACTAACGTCACTTCTTTCAGCTCATTCCACGTTATTTTACATAATATGAAGCTTCAATTCTTCTGGATGTCCTTGTATTTCTAGAAGGTTTTATATTCTTCAACCGTCCGCACTCACTGAACTGTCCCGCCCTGCGTCCAGACTTCGTATTTATACCAGAATTCAAACATAGTTCTATTCCACTTTTAAACAGACTTTGATTTCGTTTTACTTTTAAGAATAACTATGAATACTAATAAGTTTTTATAACAATTGTTGCCAGTCTCAAGTTATTGTTATTTTGCATCCGTCATTAATGCCGATAGCGCCGGTATATATAATATACATATATTAGGGTAGTTCGTGATAACAAATTAATGTATACCTATTTAACATTATAATATAATAAAATTTTCAGGCCTTTCGCGTCTTTATACGCTGTCCGAGTCCACATGGAGATACACAGTCGTCAGAATAGTCTCAAATTTTCATGTACCATGTGCGGCGCGAGCTACGCTAGGGCCTTCGCCCTCAAGGACCACGTGAGGCAGGCGCATAAAGATGTGGCGGTTAGTGATAATATAATCTATGAAATTAACGATACGGAAACGATGTTAGTTGGTTTTTAAAATTGCTTGGTAAGAGGGAGTTTATTCGATCGATTTGATATTAAATTGCTTAAAAATTCCGATTTTTAAATCACTCTTATACTTATTATATAAATGATTTTCTCAAAGTAGTTTAATCACATCTAGTCCCGCTAGATGGCGCTGATTGATTCACTTGATTTAATTAATTACTAAAAAAAAATACTCTATTGAAGATATTGACGTAAAATTAATAATATATTACAGCCGATGGTTAAAGATGAGGAGTGGATGAGAACAGAGAACAGCGCCAACGTGGAAACAGACGACATACAGCTGAACAAGGACTTCCCACAGGATGTAAGTATTATATAGATATTATATCAACATTAAAATTGTTTATATTTATATTAAAATGTATGTATAATATCAAAATTTTCTATAATTATATTTTCCTTTGTACACTTATTTAAATGTATTTCTCGATTTTTCCTTCTCTTTCTTCTGTATTTATACCAAAATTTCTGCTCGTTTCCTCTATCAAGAGTGTGACTAGCAGAGATCTGTATAAGATATAAGTTATCCTTTTTGCAACGCATTTCCTTCATATTACTGTAATTATTTCAACTTTTTTTACATTAATAAATAATGATCACAACATATTATTGAATTAACAATGCTCCTGTGTGAGAAATCTTGAAACTGAATTTTAAAATTAATACTTATATATAAATATAACGATTCAGATATTTTTTTAAACCCAAAGCTTTTATGTTAGTTTATAATCGAGAACTATTTCATCTTGATGACGTCATAATTAAATCATTATGCAGGAGGGAACAGAATTGTTAACACAAATGCATTTGTACCAAGTGTAAATGACACATTAAGTATAAAATAAAAAATGTATTGGAGAAACACACAAAAATAAGACTTAATCTAGGTAATAAAGAAAATGTAATGTTAATATCTAAAATATGAGACTAGTGCTGCTATCTATGTACGGCAATGTGTAACTTTAGTTTGAATGAACTAATCGTTCAACTGTCGCCTAAAGAAATGTTGCTTTATTATATGTGATGAGCCCAGCACGCTTCCACGGTGTATTAATGTAGATTTTTAATTATTTTTTTTCCCGTTCCAGATAAACGAACTGGGCACCTACGAGACGGAGTTGATAATACCTTGAAAATTTAATACAATGTAGCACAATTATATGTTAATATTACTGTATACTATAGATGTACAGCGCCGGAGGCACGGACCGATCGAATACTGGAATCATTAATAGGCAGGATTCATCATTAAATAACCAACTAGCATTCTACTGCGGTCTTACAAGTTAACTTACCAACCGTACACTTGAGACCAGTCACTATTTGTCACCGATAGTAATCATTTTTATGTTTATAAGTCTCGTGTACTATATACATCGGGCAGGTATATGAATGATACACTGGGAACTATCTGTTCAGTGTTACGTTGAAACTGGTGGTAAGTGTGCCCGGGGTCTTATTACTCTTTATTGTTAGTAACATCCGTTATGTTCGGACTGGTTTGTGACTGTTCATTGTTATCATAAGTTATATGATTTTTTTTTTTTAAATACTTTATTTTTTATTTAAATTTTCGCTGTAATACTCGCGTCTCGTAGTTTTAGGTAAAATTTAATATTGAATGTTATGTATTTTATTATAAATTTACAGTGTATTGCCTTGTTCGGAGCTGTGATATTTCAATTTATACAAAAAAAAAAACCTTTAATTTCTCTTAACAGCTAAGTTTAATGCGGTCTAAATTCCCAGCTGTTCCATGTGAGTGTTTCTTGACGTATGTTTTAAGTATGATTTAAGTCTAAGCCAGTCGCCAGTTTTAATCAATTTGTACTGAATATATTTTGATTACTGTTTATATAAAATTTCCAATCATGTTAAGTGTATCATACAACATATATGTAGATAATGAATCAATTTCAAAGTTTGTCCGTTTTTTCATTCATATCCCTTGTATATTAAATTATTAAAACTACGCAAAAGGTAACGTATGTAGCATTAAAATTAAAGCAAGGATCTTTTTGCGTCTGTTTATATATATAAGACTTAAAATATTGTATTAAAAAAAATTAACTCAAGTTAGGTTTTTGAAGAATTTACCGCGAGATGGCGCTGGGAAATAGTGAAAACAAAGAGAAACTGGAAATTAAAAAAAAAAATAAAAGGCGTAAAACAAGGAATGTCAATGAAAACATTAGTTTTGTTCGTAAGTAAGTAAAGATTGCGTAGTGGAAACCAGTGGAAAACAAATTGTTCTTGAGGAAAGTATCATTACAGATAAAATAAGACAAAGAAATGAGTAACGTGTTTGGAACTAGGTATGTTGCCAGTCACTGATCACACAACGGATACATAGCTTTTGTAAATATTATATGTATGTGATATTATCTCATTCACACACCCTTTTATTTGCTTGCTCTCATGGTATGTGAATTTCACATTAGATATGGTTAAGATTTTTTCACTTACTCAAATCTTAAAAATGATAGCATATCGCAGTACTGAAGTTCACCATTCAATGCATCTCTTATCATTCCTGTTGTTAGGAAATACGATAAAGACAGATATAATCAGTATACATATAATAAGACAGTAAAAATCGAATGTCTATACATTAAATGTTTTTCCAAATAACTGAAAGGAGGCAATTAAAGAAGAGTCATAGAAAAAAAATCAATTTTTTGAATTTTTGTCTGTCTGGTACGTTGTAACTTCAAAACTACTCAACGGATTTTAACGCGGTTTTCACAGTTGGATTACACTTACACAAACTTTGTTTCGTCATAATCGGTAAAGGGAAAAGGAAGTTATGGTCAATTTTAAATTTGATATATATGTATATGGTTATGCGAAAAGCGACCAACAAGCGGGCGGAGCAGCGGGCGACAGCTAGTTATCAATAAAACCATATTTAATTACAATGAGACTCGGATATTTATCAGTTGAGATATCTGTTTTACCGACAACTTCTAGCCTTTGTAACCAATACTTGGACAGTTAACCGTGCAATTTGGTATCTGGCTTAACAGCCAACAAATGTTACGATTTATCAAGTTTAAGCAAGTTGCGACGTGTTTGTTAACAAACAAACATCATTACAAAATGCTCGTACTATAAAGGATTTTTTTCTATAGTATGGCTTCATTCACAATGGACACTAATATCCACTTTTTATTTAATAAACAAATTATAAAGAATTTTGAACGGATAATGGATTTAAAAATCCAAAAATATTAATTTTTTGACATCAGCTCGCAGATCGTATTTATAGCAGTAACTATGAGAATGGACTGACCAATTGTTTAAAACTTGTATACGAAGCAGATTTACACTTGTAGCTTGAATTAAATTTTCTAGATTATATTTGTACTCTCTACCCTCGTTTAGTCTGTATAGTACATTCATTATGTAGTGACAATATATAGTGGTCTTAAGGAAACTCAAACTAGTCGCTCTAATGTAAATAGGGTAGACTGGGTACGGTTGAAAAAAATTAGCTTTTATCGTTTATAATTTTGTTGTTTATAAACCAAATGGTGATTATGATACATGAAATTAAAATTTGAAGTGTTGGCTACGATATGGCTGTAACATTATAGTTCCCGGCCATTATTTTTTTAATATGTATATGAAATAAAAAAAAAAGAGTTTGAAACAGCGATTGGAGTCACTTGAAACACATGCATATAATACAATAAATACTAAGAAAACATGTTTGTTTAGCACTTAAAGTAATTATGGCACCACATAACAACAAAAATCGGTCTTCAAGGTTTAGTCAGCCTTGTCGAAAGTAGGAACATAAAAAAATCTAAAATCAAATAACAATTAAAAATAAAATTAACATTTTGAATAAACTAAACAAAAAACTTCTTTTTAATCACATAAACAATCCACTTCCACATCCATTTTTCTCCGGGTCTGCTCTCTGAATATGATGCTAAACAAATAAAACAGAAGTATTCTTCCTTCTCATGTTCTTCCGATGACGAATCCTACCGAGTATTCTTTTTTTCGCCCCTTTTTACATTTCTTTGGCGGTGCTTTTGGTAATGGTCTTACTGTCTCCGGGGCAAAAATGATCTAATCATTAGCGATACGATAGATTCTCCATCTTTTACCTCCTCATATGTATTACTATAGCTCGACAAGATAATTTCCCCTCTGCAAGTCTTTCTCACTCGAACTCTCGGCATCTACAAAAAATAAACATTCTGCTTCAACCGTTCCCAACACTGCTTTTGGTAAAACGTTCTTTATACTTACAACAGTAATAATAACACTTTAAAAATAGTCACTATCCCTTATTCTACAAGCTTCATTATAGTCACAAACACACACTCAATACATTCATTTAAAAAAAGAAAAACATAATATAAGCGTTTATGTCAAAAGAAAAATACTTACTTTTGGATAATAATAAACAATACGGCGCGGCGTCCTGCACACAACAACATCGCGCTGCGCGAAATTCGTCTTCGGACCTGTCGTCCGCTTCTTTGTGTCCTTGCACCCCTCACTACCCGGCAGCCGTTTACAAGATATTTGCTCTGTTTCAACCGTACCCAGTCTACGCCTCGGCGTTTTCGTTAATGGCAACATTGATTATTAAACCGTGAATCTATACCTGAACACAAAGCAGCGTCTCTTTTATTATTCTACGACTACCTACTATTTTGAACTTTGACCAAGATTATGAATCGCTTTCTTAAATCCTAGAATTGTGGAAATTGTTTAAGATAAATGGGAATTACGAAAGTGATGATGAATAAAAATTCTTATGTTTTTTAAGTTTTTCTATTTGCACCAAAAAACAATTTTTACAATCCCTGTAGGGGTACACATAGGCTATGACATGTAATCACTAGTTTGCTGAAACTATTCTACTTAAAATCAGTTAACTTTAATACCTAGTTTACAAACAAATAATACCTACTTTAAGTCATTGTTTATTTAGCTTAAAGTTATTATCACAATCCTTTTTATATAAATTAATGTATAAATATGAATGCGTCACGTTTGTTTTTTGTTCCATTGACCTTCCACTCGCCACATGGAGAAAGCATAACTCGATTTGTCCAGCGCCAAGTATTTACCCTGGTTTTTGTTTGTATCAACATCGCTCGAAGTTGCTTCACTGCTTGACAAAATCTCATAAAGAAATTCGATGTACTGAGTCGCTAATTGCAAGGTCTGTAATTTAGATAATTTATCGCTCGGCAAGGATGGTATTATTTGTCTCAAACTTTCGAAAGCCTCGTTCAAACTCTGAGTTCGCTGTCTTTCCCGAATATTTGCCATAACTCGTTGTATTTGCATGTCTTCGCCAGATTGTAGTATTTTTCTAGATGATTTCAAACGTTTTCTTGATCGTTTATCATCAAATTCGTCGAAGATGGGGCCTCCATTTTTTGTATAAGCGTACAAGTCTTCATCTGTAGTCACGTTTGTTTCATAGTAATTGCACGAGTCCTGTGAATTTGAATCTTCATAGATAATTGGTGTGAACTGTTTTGCTTGTGTTGGGACATACAGCTCGTACGGTTGGCTTATATGGCTTTGTTGGCATTTCGTGTCTTCGCCGAGTGCTGTGTTGGCCGAGTACTTATATTGCAATCTTTCGATTCCATTACTTATATCCGTGCGATGTGGAGGTGATGACGTATACACCACCTCAACATGCCTCGTTTCTTCCTCAGGAACGCATTGATATTTTTCATCATAATACTCCCTTTCTCGTTTAACAGAGAACCTGTTGTTATAACTCTTATAACACATTATTTTACCTTCTGTTACTTGTAATATTTTTTGTAGTTTGCATTTGCATGTGTAGGCGCTTGCAATGAACTAATACTGTACGGGAGTCACGAAGCGTTAGCTCTGTACTATGCCCCCACTCATCCTTTCATTGACAAGATATAAAAAAATACCCATTTCCATTCTACGCTTTGTGAATGCCATTGCCTCCTTGCGGATTATCTCTCTCCCACCTCTCATACCTGGTGCGGTTAGAAAGGGACGAAGCTGTCACTGTTAGTACGTCCTCTCGAATTTATCTTGTCGGTCATCTCATAAACGTATTTACCGATTATGTGCGCCCACATAGATTTGTATATAACAGTAAGGTCGCCATAGCTGATGGCATCGATAAATGTGCATCCTGCTAGAATTATATAGACAATTTTACCTCTCTTAATATTCATAACAATTCATTTTTGGTATTCATTATGTATAGCTTTAAAGCATTTTAGTTATATCCTTATTAAATTCCTATATAAATGAATACTCGCGAAAATCTTAGATCTCATTATGTGAATTCCTATATAACTTTAAATGTTATAGTAATAATTTGATTTACTCCTCATATCTTCTTAAAAGTTATGACTTAATAAACAATTAAAGACCTTACAACCAGCGACTGCATTATTTATATTTAAAAAAAAAACATAAAAATTTGTTCTTTTATTTATAACAAAAGAATACTTTAATTAGGTAACCTATCTTATGATCAGTTTTTTTTTATAAGTTAAGTAGGTACCTACCGATGAAGTTTCTAAATGTGTAATGTCATATAATTTAAAAATTAACGATATTTTTAAAAGACAATCGACTAATATTTTTCAAATGATACCTAAACCGAAAGGGTGTTCAGTTTGGATGTATTTTGGGAATAATTACCAACCACAGGAGCGAACAACTTATGAGATATTTATAAATAGCATCATTATTTAAAATTGTTTGTTGTAATGCTCATTCCAATATTTTAATTACGACATAACTTACGAGACAGTTTAAGGAAATATAAAAATTACTCAGCAGTCGTAATGAAGATGTATAGTATCTAACTATTTCGATCTAATTTTATTTTTCTCATTAATATTGTTAGCATGTTAAAATTAATGCAGATTTTGTTTTGATTTAATATTCCTAGTGAATGTACTCAAGTCTTGTGATTTTAAGTTATTTTAATGTTAAAAGTCGATAATTAGTCCACCTGTCCTCGAGTGGTTAGTGGCTAGTCCCTACAGCTGCATACAGATGTTCGAAGCTTTGAACCCAGGTGTTTTAGTGATTTAGGAAAGAAATTACCAGATTAGACTTAAGAAGATAGGGTTTCTACCTCTCTTCACTCTCACTGATGAAATATCCTCCCTTTCAACGATGTCCTAAGCCGAGGTACGGCCTATAAGAGGCACCTTTGGGACGGGCGTATCCCCCGTCGGGGCCTTTTGGCCCTAATCAAACGGGTTGGTCCCATCGGGCCACCCAGCCCTCCCGGTGACTCTGTAAAAGCCAATAGGGCTAACAACTAACAGCAACAGTCAAGTCGAAACTAAAAAAAACTGATCCAACGGAATGCTGTAATAAATAACAGATAATACTATACAATACAACAATAATCTCTACCAATCACTCTGACAGTAAACCTTCCAGTTAGCCTTAATACGAAGAGTTGGTACTGACTTGATCTAAGCTCTTCACCTGCACACGTCCCTTCATTAATATATCTATAATTTTTTGTCTTTACAACGTCTCATATACAGGATTTTCACTTCTTTGAATAGAAATCATATAGTCTCCCAAAATCAAAACGGTAATAAACGGTAATAAATTATAGAACCATCAATTGACAATTGTAATATATTATTTTATGCGGATCATAATGAGTAGGTAAGTGCTGTAATAATTAATAAATGCCGGGTTTGTTCCTCAATATTTCCAATATATCCGATTGCAAATTGTTCTGCAAAATTTCAAATGTTTAATTACTTGAGTCACGTCGACATCTGCGGCACATCCGGGCGGAATAGACACTCAAAGATATTTCGACTCCATTCATAACTAAATGCCCTTACCGTTATCTTAACTTTTTTAGTTTCTCACAGTTCACTTAACGAGATGCGGCTGTGATAATGAAAATTTATTATTACGCTACTTGCAGAAAGTTCGAGAATGGACTATCAATTACTTACCTGTCTTTTGCTTTATCAAATTACTATAGGGAGCCGCAAAACGAAATCACTATAATATGAGAAATAATAAAATATTGTTATAAGTAAAAGCTACTTAAATAATACACACCGGATGATGTAATTAGCTACTTAACCATGAGGCAATGCCTAACAATTAAGGTACTATAGATATTCTCGCAAAGTAAATAATGGAAGTATTATCTTATACAGAAATATTTCTTGAAAAAATTTCATACATTTAAATTAATTTAATTCAAATTTGCTTAAGATTTAACAGTGAATACAGGTCGGCTTCAAATCTGATTCCAAGATGATGACGTAATAATTTATGTACATTCGTATCTACCTATTGCTTTCAGAACTGTATATAGGTATTTTAAAAGCAATCTTAATTATTTTATTTATTTTTTTATTTATATAATCAAAAATCTAGTAACATGGACTCAAAAATTTGTTAGTAACAATTATAAAAACTTATAAAACTATGTTAATATTGTTATTGCTAGTGCATCCCACAAGAGATGGCGCAGCAATGATTCATGTAAGCACAATCAAATCTACTACACGTCATATTTAAGACGATTTTTGAATTTTTTTTTACTGACATT
Organism: Danaus plexippus; assembly: GCF_018135715.1. Taxonomy (NCBI): domain Eukaryota; kingdom Metazoa; phylum Arthropoda; class Insecta; order Lepidoptera; family Nymphalidae; genus Danaus; species Danaus plexippus. The sequence goes on along the minus strand of NC_083548.1, from coordinate 2,916,993 downwards.
AGAATGAATACAACTGCGTCATATCCGGATATAATTTTCTTTCTTATATAGAATCATGTAAGAAGATTCGAGATGAAATAAGAAGTCAAAGATGAATTATATGAGATTATATAAAACTCATTGTTATTATTTATTCAAATACATTTGACAAACCGCTATACAAAGACATATAATGAAAAAATATTAAATTTTTCTAAAATTATTATTCATTAAATAAAATATCTATAAGGCTGGAAATTTATTTGAATAATCTAGACATTTTAACCAAGTCAAATATTACGGCTCTACGCAAATCTGTTATTAGTTCCGGCGGCTGCTATTGTTTTTTTTTTAAACAAAGATATTTTAAGCCAATTATACAAAGGTCGTAAAACATCTGCACTTTTGGTAAATACGTCACACGTGTGCACTAGGTATTAGAAAAACTACCTGCGGTTGTTTCAACTGATAACGATCTATTGTTTATTAAATACCCTTAATTACTATTCAATTCAATCAATGTCTTAAAAATAGGTAGGTGTTATCGTTAAAATTACTTTAGACAATTTCTAGGACTTGTCTCAATGGACTGTGCACGTGCGACCGGGTTTGTCTATTTCTTTGAATCGCTAAATATATAGGATATTTAATTATTTGAGAACATATACCGAAGACGTTTGTTTTAAATGAACTACCTAATGAAATGCTACTGGTTTACGTTCAATGTTCAATTACCTTGTTTAAATCTAGTTATAAAAATATTTTTAATGTATGCATTTATTAAAATAAATCTCTATAAAATTTTTTGTTTAAATAAGAGTTGTCTGATAAACATTAAAAAAAGACTTAAATTCTAATATAAGTTGGAAAAATATTAAAACGGAACCAATAGGAATGAAAATTTTTAATATTTAATTAACGAATTTCTTTTAATATTATGAATATTTTTATAAATTTATTTTATTTTAACATCACAAACTTTATTTTACAATATTTAGGGGTGGCAGATCTGACTAGCACGCCGAGGATAATTCTCGCAAGTTCGCGTCGTTACTGCATACGGAGCTTTTTTGTTTTTCATTGAACAACCAGCGCTTATGCTGAATAGTTCGAAGATTAATGAATGAATGACTGGAAAGGGAAATTAAGTGTGAGGATACGGATTGTTTTAAGCATTCATCTAATTCACATCCGATTACAGTATAAAACGCGTTAAATTGAAAATAGTCATCAGTCGAATACGCGAGTTGATTTTTCTTTCAGTGATGGACTTATCTCTTTTCAGCCATTTTGTTTCTATCTGATTCTCAACCTGTTTAAAACGTAACAGTGTATTAAATATTGTTAATAATTTTTAAGGCCTGTATTTTAAAGCCGATCAATCCCTTGAATTTTTGATCAAAATGATTCATTAATTTCTATATTTTATTTATATATAAAGTGAAGCTCGTGTCATAATGTATAAGACATTCTCGTTAATAACTTCTTCGATGAAAGGAATAAAAAGTATTTAATATTATAATATATATAGGTACATCTATGTTTAAAAGCCAAATCTGAATCGAACACTTCAATTTTGACAACGAGATCCCTAGAAAGGTAGACATTTTCAACCGGATATTCACTGTGCTAATTTTCATTGGTTAACCTGAAATTTATTTACGGCTAATAGGAAACCTATTTGTTGATAATGTTTTTTTAAACCGATTTTTAAAACATTTTTATAATTGTTTTAAAAATCGGGTACCTCCTATCAACTACGTAGTGTAAAAATCTCATTATACCTTTTGTTAAATTCGTGAGACATTATAGATATTAATTTTTAATTTCAAGATGATATAAAATAGTCGTAATATAAATTGGAGGTTAAAGGCCCGCCTCTCACGCGTGAGGACGCGGGTTCGAAACCTGGCAAGTACCAATGTGATGTTTCAGTCATATGTACTTTCGAATAGTATTTAGACACCACTGACAGACGGTGAAGGAAAACATCGTGAGGAAACCTGGTGTTACAATTTCAAACTATAAGATTGAAATCGCCAACCCGTCTTGAGCAAGCGTGGTGATTAATGCTCATGCTCCTTTTGCTCAGCAGTGGGCTACGATAGGCTGATGATGATGATGATAAAATTGTGATTATAAGGAAAGGCGTTAAAATTTTATTCGCACATTTTTGGTAAATTTAAAGAAAATAAGTTTAATCATGTGTTTAACTTAAAAAAAAACAGTTAAGTTTTAGTATGTAATATAAGTAAATCTGTTCGAATGGTTTATATTTTAAACCACTCGAGGTAATGACGCTGAAAAATAATAAGTTTCAACAAATAAGATTAAAAAGAACTTAATAGTTTATTTCATAAGTCGATATAAATATAATACAGATGTTAACTTTATAAATAATGTTTTATTTTTGTTATATTTATAATATCCAAATAGCAATTTACAATATCGCAGGAAACAGGCTTTTTATGCAATTGTTGGCGACATTTTAATAGGATTAAGAAGTTCCTAAGAAATTATGGAATTATTTGCACAAGGTGCGGTATTTAGGGTGGATTCATAAGAATATATTGAAAACACTTTTTATATAATATAACATTTATTTATCGTCTACTGTACAATAATCTACGAAATTTAAGATATATTCATTATTTGCATACCTATCTATGTTTTACAATAATTCACAGTAATCCTAAATAATGTTTTTAACGAGTTTTTGGTATACAGCTGTATTATTTGTAATTAAAGCTAATGTAACTAGTCTTCATATAAAACTAATATTAAAAGGCACACAATGGAAATACTTCTTAGCCAATATCACATTACTTTACAAAAAAGCATTAACAGTTAACTTATTAGTTAGTAAATATTATTTAAGTAAATGGAATCGAATAGAAGTCTTTCTTAAATTTAATCACATTGTCACGTTTGTCCGTTGGTGAATTCTCCTTCCATACGCCACACAGAAAAAGCGTAACTTAGTTTATCCTGTGCTAAGTATTTGCCGTGTTCAGTGTTGGCGTCGGTGACTTCACTATTCGAAGAGGAGTCGCTGTTGGATAAAATCTGATATAAAAATTCTATGTACTGCGTCGCTAGCTGCAGGGTTTGTATTTTAGAAAGTTTATCACTGGGCAGAGATGGAATGATTTGTCTTAAACTCGCAAAAGCTTCGTTCAAGCTCTGAGTGCGTTGACGCTCTCTTACATTGGCCATTACTCTTTGTATCTGGACTTCTTCGAACGATTGTGTTTTTCGACGAGATGATTTCGATGACCGTTTCCTTGATCTTCTTTGATCGTCGTTTTCATCGCTTCGTTCTTCCGTCGAGGCGCGATACGTGTTGTCACCGGGTTGTGGAACTTCACTGCTTTCGTAGAAATTTACACTCCTGTCTTGAGAATTGGAATCATCAAAGTAGAAGTTCCGCGTGAATTGCTTATGCCGCGGATCTGCGATACACATTTGATCATAAGTATGGAATTGCGTTTGTTGGTATTCGCGGTCGTCCCCCTCGAACACAATGTTGCCTTGCCACGACTGTAAAATCTGCGGGGGTCGTTCCGAGCCGTTGCTCAGATCCATTAAATGTGTTGGTGATGATGGAGAAAATGTCATTTCTGCATCCCTCTTAACCTCGATGGGAGCGTATCCGTAGAACCTCTCCTCGTCGTCAAAGCACTCCTGATCGGTCTCCTGTTTGATAGGCACTCTATTATCGCAGGTGTAACTCATAGCTTGGTATCCAACCGGAGATGCGTTATGCAACATGAGTTTGAGCGATGCTAGCTCGGACGCTTGCAGATGTGAACTGGTTACAGAAAGCCGGGACGCGGTCCGCCCCTACACGTCTCATTGACAAGATACAAAAAAACAACCATCTCCACGCAAACCCTGGTCTTCCCACTCCACGCTCCGCCTCTTTCCCACCACCTCTATTGTAATTTGCGTCCGACAGGGACGGAGATATGTATGTAAAGCTGATTGTATTGTTTATCTTGTCCATCATTATACATAGATTTACGATTTAGCGCCATAAGCGATCACGTCTAGGTATAAATCTGAATTTGAAGGATTTCGCAACATCGTTAAGGTTGCGTTGACTATAGCTGCATTGTTTCAATAAAAATAGTTAACTTATAATTTATATACATAACATAACTAAGAAATTATAAATTAAAAAACCTAGTATAAAAATGAGGAGTCAAATTTCTATGAATATAAAATAAACATTTGAACATCGAACTCATTAGAGTTTTAAGAAAAGTTGCGGCGCCGGCTTTGCTTGTAATTTTTTACGTCGTCTCGTCTCGCGGTCGCCTGAATCGGTTCACTAAAAATATCCTTGACGCAATCGGTTCAAGGAGCGATCCCACGGGGTGCCTTAATAATATAAACATTTATATTTTACTTATTTGTCTAATACAGATTGTTTGACGGCGTCTGGTCAGGATCATAGATATGAAGGTACCACCTACCTTCTCTTCAAGTTTTAAAGTTTAAGCTCTCGATAAATGATTAAAATATTTAACCAAAGGATTTAGAATATTCTACATATAACTAAAAAAAAAGGTGTTAATGTCCTGTTAGTAGCTAAAACGCCTAAGTGGAAACTCTATGCAAATAAAACAAATACGTAAACTTAATTAAAGAGAGATCATTCAAAAGTATGAAAAAAAAACTAATGAGAATTGCACAATGACGGCTCTAAGTAGATAAAGTGTTGAACAAAATAAATAGTTTTAAGACGATTGTCTATGATCTCGATAATACACCACTAACGTGCTGATAATGCTAACTCCTTGTTAAGGGGCTGTAGGTACAGATGTTTTACAGGAGATAAACGTTTAACCAAGTTTATTTTCTGAAGAGCTTTACGACTCTCTGGTTTATTTTGATACTTTTTTGCGGTTGACTTTGACACCTTCTAGAGATAAAATGACGGGGTATCGTTAAATTCGTCACGTTCCAACCTAGGCATAAGTTCTCATTATTTAGTAATTCTAGATGCTGGTAAAAATATAACTAGGGTCTTCTTAAATAATAATAATAATAAAATAAACGCCTTTATACCATTCGAAAAACTTCTTCGTGTTTTCTTCACACAGCACACATTATATATATTATAATTGCACCAACAAATAAATACGTTGACATTGGCAAATATACCAAAATTCCAGTTCGAATGAAGCCATAGAATTAAAAAAGTCTTATTACAGTATTAAGAAATATAGGCAATTGTGGACAAAAATTATAATTTGCAATGATTAATTTAATTGTAAATTAATAATATAACCAAGTTGAAATATTAAAGATTATAAAAGGAGGTTAGGTAGTATTAAGATCCTCATTTTATTGGTTGAAAATAATATCTAAGTTTGTATTATAATTGTATATACCTGGCTTCCAACTTTTAATACGAGGTTTTGTTTGCCAATTAATTCATCACTCTCAAGAAATTGAAGTAATTTATAGTTTATTTATTTTGTTTCAAATAATATTCAAACATTTCAGCCGTTAGTAGATTTTCTATTACATATGATCTTAATAAAGTTACATAATTGCTTATAAACTCACATAAGTTTTTGAACTCCACTTCCCTGTAGGCCTTGTCGTGCATTGTTCGTAAGCCGGCATTTATATAGCATTTATAACAAAATAGGAAATATCATTCCCACGCAAACGAAACCCACATCTGCGTGCAGTGTGTCAAAAATAGTATCCCTGATGACCATTGTTTTATAATAAAAACGGAGATTAGGTTCTAAACGGCAATATCGTAATAAATAATAACGTCTTGGTAGTGTTCAGAGCCATAAAACATCTGCGGCATTAACAGCTGTGTGGAAAACGTCACACGTGTGTACATCCAAAGAGAGAAAGTTACCTGAATGAAATTACTCATAGTGATGCATTGTTTTACTTAATTCGCATATTTTTATCAATTGAACATCTGTGCTTGTATTGTTATCATAGAACGGATTTATGGAATTTACCTAAAAAAAACCCACTAGCAAATAGACATCAATGATCGGCAACGGTCCACAACATAATGCTATATTTTTTAACATTACCTTTGATTTTTTTTTTCAACATACCTATAGTGCTATAATTTATTTCTATTTCATTGTGTTCTAAAAGGTCACTTCGAAATATATAAAATATGGTAATTTTCAGAAAGTTTTTAAAAATATAATGAACAATGGTGTTATTGAGTTAAAAAAAAAAACAAATTGTCAATTCTTATTTCTTAGAAGATAAATAATATGTCTGCACTATAACTACGAGATTGTTTCAGAGTACACCTCCAGCGAGCTAGCACAGATGTGTCCCATGTGTGCTCACAGCTCGCCGACGACGTCTAACGGTGCATATACATTATAACAAAATATGGCTATTAATTTATTATTCATTTATATCACATATATTTTCAAAAATTACCGTTATTCTCAAATTTTACACCTAATCGTTTTACGTTTATAAGCTTTAATATTAAATATACCTATTATTATTAAATAGAGACACTTATATTAATTATTACTATTTTTATCCCTTACCGTGCATATTTGTAGAAAAAATAAAAATGTTTTAATAATATCCGTATAAGCATCAAATTGGCTTTGTCCTAAATGGTTTTTCCGTATGGCAACCCCATCGTCACCCCGCATTGTCCGGCTCAGAGCAACGTTCACACGAAACGTTTTGTTTCAGCAGATGCAAGTTCCTACCTACTAGGAACGGTGCCAACTACCCATCAGCCGTCATGTCCATTAATTGTAAAAACATTACATAACAATTTCATTTAAATTAAACCCTGAAACCCTGAATTTATATATCGAACTTTATTATTAATAATATATGAAACAGTTAGTTCTGGGCTGTACCTACTCAACAATTGTCTTTCATAAACTACACCCGATAATATGATTAAACCTTTAATATTAAGAATATTAACGAGTTGCATACTTTGGTAAGATTATATCATAAAGATAAAAAATAAAATAAGTGATCTGTGGTTAAGGTGGCAAATAAGAGAAAATATTGCAAATGTGTCACTGGCAACCTACAATACATCCCGCCGTAGGTACTTCACGCAACTAAGGAAATGAATAATTGTAGTTGAAAACTGGCTCAGTCATTTGTCAATTTGTACTTCTATAAGCAGATACAGCACGGTCTGCTAATTCTGTGCTGTGGCTGTACATCGTTTCCTGTATAGATGCCTCGTGTTTTCAAAATGTCCCCGTTTTATAGCAGAATATATTGCGTATCTTAACAGCACGAGGGTTCAATAACATTCCTACTGACTGATAAACTGCGGATGTAGGTACTTAAGCAAAAAGTTTATAATCGATTTGGCAAAAAGATTTTATTTGAAAAGGTATAATAGTAGAGAATAACATCAACAGAAAATCCAATACTAGACTAAAAACGCGAGTAAAGCCGTGCTTTAAAAGTGGTATATCACAATCAAACCCTTCACTTTCTCGTGACACCTACTTGAGTTAATGAGAGGCACTCACTTTTTACAACTTCTGTAAAACCATCACGATTACATCTTCATACTTTATTCAGCTGAAACTTGATTTTAATATGGTTGTCGTCTTTGGGGCTCATCGAGGTCTTTCACTTGCTTTACCTATTTCTTTAAAAAAAATGTAAATTAAACAAAACGAATATATTTAAAAAAAAACACAAACCACCTTTTCGTTTCTATTTAATTTCAACAAAAGGTCACATTTCGTATGTCTTGGTAAAGACTGTGTCGGCAACGTGTTTTCCGTCGTCGGTGAACATATAATGGAAACAAAACTCTTATATTTATTTATTTACCAGTATAAACTATTATGTCACTGGTTTATCATTGTTGAAAACAACTACATATGAAAATATTCTCTAAATATTTTAGGAAGTATATAAGTTGAAATTAGGTATATTATTTTCCACAATTATAGTATCATGAAGAAAGGATTCAAACACATAATTAAACTTCTATATTTTTTAACGGGTAGGCATAATGTTAACGACTATAGAACAGAAGTTGAAATAAAATTTTAATTTGAATATACGTGAGGTTGACGGTTGACGGTTGTACAGCAAAATTATACAATTAAAATATACGAGTATATATCCGTCATATACAACTTTCAAATTAAATTCCTCAAATTGATGTAAATCCATACAACTTGCAGACTTATTATTTTACTATTTTTGGCGTAGGTAACTACTGTATTTCATTTTACCTGCCGTATAAAAGCTTTTCTCGCATACCGCTAAAAGGCATGAAAAATTATTAACAGACAACTGTAACAGCGAATAAAGAGAACGCACTCTTAATATAAAACATCCAATGGTCAGTTTATTCCGCCAATTTTAATATTTACAAAAAGAACAAAACGTAAAGAGGAATATAAGACTTAATTCATGAAATTTGTCAGGAAGCAAAGACAATGTCGCAGTATAACTAGACGGAAGTGAATTTGTTTAATTCGTATTTAAGGTAAAAAGATTATTACTGGTGTCACTTGAAAAAAGCAAAGTTATTTGAATTTATTAATGTACTATCCCTGACAAGGATTTTTCAATGGAGATGTTTAGTTTAGTCTTTCAATACATTGTCGCTACCTTATATTATCTATCTATTTGTTTTTATTTTTAAATTATACATATAAATTTTATTTAAACAAAAAAATATATATATATTTTGTTAATGTCCTGTTTGTTTTCACGATTCTGTATAAGGTCTATATATTTCAAATAATCTCAATTATTTTTTTTGTATTCGCCTGTTAGATAGATCACATTCTATGTACTTATGTAATTAGTTTATAATCATTGCACACGTCTGAAATGCAATACACGTAAAAAGCCGCAAATTCGTAAAAAGTGGTTATATAATAGACAAGATTTGACGAAACCATGTAATTTTTTTACTTAAACTATTTAATACGCCTAAAATAATTAACAATCGTTATTTACAGTCCTGTTACAATATAATATAAATTGTAATTTGCAAGAGATTCCCTACTCAAATCACAAATGGCACCTCATCTTTTTCGAGATTTCAAGGTTTTAAATATACCTACCTTAACTTTAAATTTTCTTGTTTGTTATATAATTTGTTCATAATTATTTACACATTCCCTTTAAATTTTACTTTGGTTACATTTTTCTAAGTTTAAAACTTGAGTTTTTTCCGTTTTCCCTCACTGTTCACTAACAATTGAGATGAAATCCATAATCACAGATACTGTTAAAATCTACCATCAATATACCTACACGTATCCCAAAGATAATAACAGATAAAAAATATATAGTTGTTAAATAATACTGATGAATTAAGACATTATTGGATATATTAAAATCTAATTCTGTACTATTATTAGCTACAAGGTTGCACGGACAAACTGATTACGCTGAGTTTCCGGCTCATATAATCATATTATTAGTAATAAATCTTCACACATGATAGATGCATCCATCCATCCATAGATAGATCCATAATATCCACGTGGGTACATGACATAAAAAATGTAAACTTTCAGTAAGTAGTTTCTCGACAAAAACTGGTAAGGGTCTTATAACTTAACTAATAATCATGACATTTTATGATTCAATAAATAGAATATTCTGGAGAATATTATTATAACATAATGTCTTAAATTTGTTTGCATTATTTTTTAATATGTATTTTTATGAATAAGAAAATATAAAGTGGTTAAAAATTTCCCAATTCCATTTACACTAATTACCAAGTAGTTGATAATTTTGGGTGGACTGTGAATACATCATTAAGACGATAAATCTGTTCTTCTTATATTGTACTTATAATTTATATTTTTATTTGTTTTCAATTGACAATATTTAAGTTTTATTTAAAAGCGTTCGGAAATAAAATACGTTACTTTTTTTCGTTTTAAAAAGCTTTACGGTAATAATACTCAACTTACTTAAACGTAATTTATCCATTGAATGTGTGTATCTATCTATAAATAGTAAGCATAGTTATATTGATTGAAGAAGTTATTAATGTATGCTAATAATAGAATAAAATACAATTAATTTTTTGTTAGTAAATAAAATATTATTTTTTTACAGTCCAAATAGTAAAAGATAAACGAAACGCTATTTAGGTAGATCTTGTGTTACATTATAGTCACATGAAAATGATTCAATAACATTTCTTAATAGTAGGTACCGTAATCAATAAAAATATATAAATATTTAAAAAATATTAATAAGACATGCACATACATAGGTACCTTTATATGTATGAGATATAAGGTTAATAAATGTATAAATATTTTTACTTAATCCTTAAAAGATAAATATGGAAGATAAAAAAATAAAGCAAAAAGAATTATTATCATCGTCATTGTTTATAAATTTTTGTTAAAAGATTTACAACTGATTTCAACAAAATTACACTTTCTTAATATTTCAAAGAAACGCACACACATTTGCTGACGGCACTGAACCTATACAAACTGTCTTCATAATAATAAGGTCAACTGTAACTTTAATTCTTTCAACGCAAAATATTTCCAAATGGATGCAAAAATAAGTGTATTTACTTTGAGAGCTACCGGCGTTGATACATTTAGTCGCTGCTTCCGTTCAGAAATCACGATAATAAAATATTATTACTCTGATACACGCATAATAAGCGCGCCAAAATATGAGGTTATCCTTAGCGAGGAAGAGTATTTCATCTTTAACAGTTTGTAATAGCCATTATGAGTTCATTTACGTTTATATAGATATTTAAAATCCTAATCATAGCATCTTACATATTAAATGTTGCGCAAAGATTTTCTTTTGTTATTTGAACAATACTAGGTGTTGCCCGTGACTTAGACGTCATTAAATTCAGATTGGGTTTTCGAGAGAAGGGAGCGTGAACTATATAGGTGTATGACATCTAACCATCAGTGGCATCTACAGTCTCTGACTCTTGACTTAATATAAAATAGAACTGAATGCTAACGTTAATTTAAATCTCAGTCTAAACACTGACATTTTGTAGTTCTTCGTTTGTTTCATGAAGCTAATACTATCATATGTATGTAAGGGTTTTTGAATGCAAAACTTAAACCTGTCTGTGTTTTATTTCATACAGCAAGCTCATGGTAAAGCACCTGTAAACCATCATACAACCGGGTACTATACAGAAGTTTGGGACAAACTATATACTATATTTTATTATTTACTTATATATGTATATATTGTAATAGTATACAATTGTAGATTTTCATAAAAATCCATTCAGTAGCTTCGAGTTAATAGTATTAGGACACTATAATATCATGCATCGTAAATTTTATGAGGTAAATATTTAATATTAACTGATGATCTCATGTTATGGTTTATCGAGGATTGGTTAGTGTCATATCAGTCGGAAGGCTTTTGAAATATGGCATGTGTAATCAATTTGAGCGTCTGGCTGTCTCTTGCGTCATGTTCGGAAGCATTTTGAACATGCTTTTTGGAACATCTAAGCACTTTGTATAACACAGCGATCTTTGTATTGATATTGGATTTCGCATTTCATGAGCCAAGTAGTATCTATATTTATCATAAACCAGTGCATCATACAGGTCTAAACATTAGATATATTGAATGTAGGTATTATAAAAACTATGTGGTCTGTTATATTGCTATATTATTCCTACGCGCAAGAAAACATAAATCATCGACACGTGATGCTCATAAAAGTATCATTTCCTAAAACTTCGTACTTAAAGAAGATATTAAAATATATATTTTTTTAGATGTGGGTCGAGTCAAAGAAATAAAACATTATTGAGAATAAAATTTAATTGAAATCTGTCTAGTACTTTTGGCATGATGCACTGAAGCTGCAAACTTCTTGGTATAATTTATATAGATAGGTAAATAGATAATTATTATACGTTACGAACATGGATACAGACTATTAAAATTTACAAATGGTTTAAATCTCCTTAGACTTGTTTACTAAACTAGAAAGGTCCTAGAGGATAAGATTTTCAGAAGGTAGGTATCTATATTATCTACCTATAATAATTCGGTACCTAAGTTTTGATCAATATAAATCTTTCATCATCATTAAGTAGATTCAACCCCTTTATTTATACAAACTGTCATCTTTTATTGCATTACGTTAAACTGCGGTTCGATATGCATAATAGTATATTTTTGTTAACTCCTGACAGTATGTTTATCTTTAGATGCTTTTACAACCCCGCGATGAATTATTGGCTGCCAGTAATGACAGCTTGTCTCCGGTAATACCTATATATAAAATTAAAAACTCAGCACAAAATTATAAAATATACTTATGATTTAGTTTCTTTTGAATAATTTAAATTACTTCATTATCTATTTTCAATGAATATCTTGTTTTAATTTAAATGTAATAGGAAACATATTATATAGATACTAAAAAAAGAATATATGTGTAAAAAATGGCCAATACGTGAAATAAATCTTGCGTGTTTTAAATGTATTATGAAACTAACTATGTTATTATATTTATGTGGCCGTAAGGATCATATTTATATGTTAAGCCTCGAGCGGATATTCAGAATAATTATTTGTTATTTCTTTTTTTTTCTGCTACCAAACTTAGCAGTTATGAATTTCTTAACTTGGTATTCGTTAAATCTTAAATTCACTTTTTTATATTTAATTATAAATTAAAATAAAAGGAAGTCACAGTCCAATCTGTATACTAAGGCTGTTTCTGCCAATATCAAACTCTTATATTTGTTCAAATCGTTAAAGAACTGATACACTGTATGATATTGCTGGTTATATAAGCATAAACTTTATGCCATAAAGAATTTTAGAGAAGGTTATTCAAAAATTATATTTTTCACTTCATATGGAAGAATCGTTTAGATATTACTATTCCACTCATGCCAGATGTTAGTAACGACGAAATATGAATTACCTTATTAAACTTTCAGAAGTCATGAAGTCTAAAGAAGACACAAAAGATGTTGTTTAGCATGATATTTAAAAAAGATAATGCTGACATTGCTGCTGACTGCTGAAAATAGAAAAAATCAGCAAATGGATATAAATAAAAATATTAACAATTTTAAATGTTTGATAGTTTTAATAAAGTAAAGTAAAAAAATTGGAAGTTTGTTTGTCTGCGTACCTAAGAAACTTCAACTGATTAGGATGAAGTTTTGTAAAGTAAGTACATACACATTATTAAAAATATTCGATAACCACACAATATTGAGGATAGTAAATTTAAACATGCTAATAAAATAGAGAATATAATCTGTTTCAAGCTAATGTAACCAGTTTTATAACTTTTAATTCATAAAAAAACCCTTTTATGTATAAAAATTATAAAAATTTCAAGTTGCGCATATAAATTAAAAAAATTATACAAATATTAAATGTCTTATTTTTAAATAATTTAAAAACAATAATATTGCAATATTTCTCGACCGTAATAAAAATAATGAAAATTATTAAAAATTTCATGAATTGTCAAAAATCAAGATGACATTGACACAGTTTTGTATTTGAGACGAGCTGTTAAAAACAGAATTACAGCTGCGCGCGCGCATTTTATTTAGTGAATATTTCAATTATTATGAATTAAATTTGGATAAATTTAAGGTAATATGGAGTCAGGGGATTCGTTTATATCTTGTGCTGTAACGGTAGAATGGACGACACCACAAGGCTCAATTATAAGAAAGGTAAATTATAAAACAGGTTCAATCCGACTGATCCGCAACGAATTTAGAGAAATGTATATGGAAATTACAAGTGAAAAACATAACGCTATTCGCCTAGCTCTTAAAGGCATAAATGTTTTCAAAAAATTCATGGCAGAAGGTAAAGCCAGCATTAAATTTCAAGAAGCAGGTTGTACTCTTTTCATATCCAATGCGCCCCCTACGAACTTGGTTTCATTTTTAAGGACAGTATTCGTCAAAATGACTGGCGATAAAGAGCAAGGCATTAATAAAACACCATCGAAGCAAAGTGTGAGAACGAAATTATTAAGTGGCAAGGCTAAGGCATTTGAAGATATAAGCCCAGTTACGGTAGCGGATATATGCCAGGCTAAAAGTAAGATCAGTAAGGCGACTACAACAACTCCGTCTCCACCTTCCAAGAAGAGAAAGTTTGATGAAGCAATCAAAGGACCAGCTCCAAAGAAACTGTACTCTCCTTCACCACTTTCAACCACAAGTTCATTAAATGAAGAACAAACACGAGTGTTAGAAGCTTGTCTTAGTGGAAAAAATATATTCTTTACTGGTTCTGCAGGCACAGGGAAAAGTTTTTTGTTGAAAAGAATTGTAGCAGCTTTACCACCAGACGTAACAATGGCCACTGCTTCCACTGGAGTTGCCGCTTGTCATATAGGTACATGAAATAAATCTACATATTTTGTTATAACGTCCTAATCTACATAAATCATCTACATAATATTGATTAATTGTAATGAATGTTGTCAATGCTGTGAAGGAATGTTAGTATTAATAACTACTTCATATATTTCAGGTGGGACCACCCTTCATGCATTCGCTGGCATCGGAGATGGTAGTGGTACTGTAGAAAAGTTGTGCGAGCGAGCAATAAAATCACCGCTAGTTGCACAAAAGTGGAGAAAATGCAAACATCTTATAATAGATGAAATATCTATGGTTGATGGATTGTATTTTGAGGTAAAGTACATAAGTGTTCTGTAAAATATATGACTATATACAAAATCTAAATTAAATTATTATTTTTTTCAATCATAGAAGTTAGAAGCAGTAGCAAGACATGTACGGAAGAATAGCAAACCCTTCGGAGGTATTCAACTGATTTTGTGTGGAGATTTTCTTCAGTTACCGCCTGTTGTTGATAAAAATAAATCAGCAAAAAGATTTTGTTTCCAAACATCTTGTTGGGATAAATGTATAAAATTGTGTTTTGAACTGAAACAGGTTCATCGACAGACTGATCAAGAATTTATATCTATCCTGAACAATATTAGGATAGGTCGTGTTACAAAGGAAATCAGTGATCGCCTTTTAAAAACAGCAGCACAGAAGATTGAAAGTGATGGAATTCTTGCCACAAGATTATGTTCACATACAAATGATTCAAAATCAATAAACAATTCAAAATTACGAGACCTGGAAGGCGAAGAAAAAATATTCTCGGCTCAAGATAGTGATAACGCCAGCACACTGCTTGACATGCAAACTATTGCACCATCAAAATTAGTTTTAAAAGTTGGTGCACAGGTGATGTTACTGAAAAATATTAATGTTAATGCCGGTCTAGTGAACGGAGCTAGAGGTGTAGTCGTTAGATTCGACGAAGGACTTCCGGTTGTGAGATTTAAAAACAAAAAAGAATACACAACTCGTACCGAACGTTGGTATGTAAAAAATTCTAGTGGTTCATTGTTCTGTAGACGCCAAATACCTTTAAATTTGGCATGGGCATTCTCAATACATAAATCTCAAGGTCTAACATTGGACTGCGTGGAAATGTCCCTCTCTAAAATATTTGAGGCGGGTCAGGCTTATGTCGCACTTAGCCGAGCTCAAAGTTTAGATACACTGAGAGTGTTAGATTTCGATTCACGGCATGTTTGGGCTAACACTGATGTCTTAGAATTTTATCAAAGATTTAGACGACGTTTACAACAAATGGAAATAGTACCTCTTGGGAGACCGTTATCAGATAAGACAAACAAAAAAGTCAAACTTAGGGAAATTTTAGCAAAACAATTGAATAAATAGAAATAATTTTACACTGATTTTAGTACAATCATGTCCTAGAATAGTAGGTATTTATGTGTAGTGAATGTATTTATAATATTTTTTCATATAATGTACCAATAATTCAGACTGATAATTTTTATACCTCTGATCTCTACTTTCTAAACACATCAATCTATCTACACTTTTAATGGCTTATAATAAAAAACGATTATGGGACAGAAGTTATGTATTTTTATTGTCAATCGTTATCAAACTACCTTGATTCCACCGCTGTTAATATTTCTATTTGTTCTTCTAGAGTGGCGAGTTTCTCTTGAAGACATTTAACAATGTACTTATATGTTTCTATGTTCTGATCCATATTCTTTTTGGAAGATCGACTGTCCTCCATGTTTTTTTGCAAAACCTCTGAATGTTTTTTGTTTTGTTCTATGGCTTCCCTTAACCTGCTGTTAAGATTTTCTTGTTTCTTAATAATTAACCATAGTTGTGCCTCTTTAGATGCATCGGCTTTGCATTGTAGATCTTCAGTAACCATATTATCAAAGTTTGCCGGCTCTTTAACTCTATTTATACTATTTCTTATGTCATTCATAAGCTCTGATTGGCTAACTTTAGTCAACAGTTTATCCACCTTAAATTTCGATGATAATTCATTTGGCTACAATAAATTAAATACATTATTATTTTTAAAAACTTAATTAATAAAAATATTTGCATAAATATTTTGTTAAATAAAACGCAAGGCAGAGTTTTAACAGTGTTAAAAAGTTTGCTATTATAGTTCAATGAATATTAAATTAAAGGTACAAATTATTAAATATAGTACCCTGAGAAGTTTACTAGGCGGGAACAGTGTCGGAATAGCGTTTTCCTTTAGTTTTCGTTGAGCATCAAAATATTTGTGTTCAAAATGCTTGGAACATATTCTACTTTTTGACCAATCAAGGACAGCGCATTTGTTTCTTAAAGCATGCAGCCATTTGTTCCTCATTTCGTGGGAAGTAGGGCAACTGTAATATAAAACTGATAATTGTTATTCCTGGTAGTTCATATGTTTGACCCTAAATCTTTACATTTAATTAACTTACTTATGAAATGTGACACCTATTGGTTTATTAAAAATAGTTATTTTACATCCTTGAACTACACAATGCATGTAAGTCATTATTAAATTAATAAATTTAAGTTTTAAATTAAATAATTCACAACAAACACTAAGACGCCTGTAAACTATTAACGAAGTACCTATGCTACGAAATATCGATTGTAAATTGTCATTTGTCGCTGTCAATGTGACAGTTAAATATAAACATATTTATAAATATTTAAAAGTAAGTAGGTGAAATAAATATAAGTTATCTATATGAAGTATAGGAAATTCAAGCTTATTTAGGAATAGTTACTTGATTTTTACATTTCACATGTTTACAAAATATGTTGCTAAAGTATTAAACCCGAAACATCAACAAGATGGACGGAGAGGAAAAGGTTTAAATCTCGTTTTATTTTTCCGTAAACAGGGATATTAATCATATTTTGTAAAAATTACCTTTTTTTACAAAAATAAAACTATAATTCAATTAATGTTGAACAAGCCTTACGCAGTTGTATCTTTTATAGTAAACTTTTATGTGAAGCGTGAATCTTTAAAAATCACTTTAATTGAATTTGTCGAATTTAACAAACAGTAACCACTTGTGTTAAAAATTGTATAATGTAAAAAAAATATTTTTTTTTAATAAAATCAAAATTGATCTAAAAATTTTGATGTACATGTCTGTACCAGTATATTTTTATATTTCAAAGGTACTTTTGAAAACTATAGGGTACTACGAAAAACTTTTTAAAATTTTAAGCTACACACATTTTTATCAAGCCAGAACTCGTAGTTAATGTATTAGTAAAATTAATTTTGAATTGTATACGTAGTTCCGAATATTTGGATTTACATAACTATATTATATTTTAACTTTTTTGTATATAATAAGTTATAACTTTTTAAATCTATTTCATTATGTGTGTAGTGTTGCTAATATAATTGGGAACATAAAAAATACTTTAGTTCAATTTTTCACTAAAATTATGGTAATAGGATTCGAATTACGAAAAAACGATTTCAGTAAATAAATTATATTTAAATAGGGATTATTTTAATCTGTAACACTTATGGCCACAGGTGGGATGAATCTCCAAGTATGGCTGATTTCTTCGGCACAGGACTGGACACTGGGTAAATCTTTAGCTATAGAAATATCATCCAATATTGGTTCAGTTGTTGAACATTGTATGTCTATTTTATATTCTCCTGGTGTTAAAAATACAACGGTGCACTCGTGATAAGCTTTCGCCGACTCCGACAACGTTGTTAAAACCACCCTTAAACAAAATATAATATTACTATCTCAGAACAAGTTTGAATTATCGGCTAAATTTATTAAACATGAATATAGTTATATGAATGAAGAAGTGTGGGTAGTTTGATAGTACTAACTCATGGTACAAAATTAATTGAAATAATATAACATCTTTTATATTATGAATAAAAATATATATTATTTCCCTGACTCACTTATTATTTCCTGCAGTGGCAACCCTATTATCAAGCTTGTAATTGCGCACGCCATTGTTATAGTCCTGATAGAACTGTACAGATAGACATAATTTATGCAGGGGTCGCTTGAGATGGTTGGACACAGCCACTCCCAAAAACAGACACTCCCCAGCGGTACAGTTGTATTCCTCTTGCGGCTTTATGTATTGCTTGTTTAGGCTCACCTCTATAGTAGAAATGAATTATTAATAAACATCAACTGTTATTTTTTTTTTGCGCTACAGCCTCTAGGTTTTTCCGAAACAGTTTTAATGTAGGCAATAACAGTGACAAACTCTCAGCTTAGAAGTATAAAGTATAGTATAGTAATTTTGGTACTTATATAGTATATTTATGAACAGATTAATATATATTATTTGTATTGTCTTACCCCAATTCAATGGTGACATCCTGACAATATCCATCATCGACTGAGACAGAGTAATACCTTTCACAGAGGCACGTCCGTTAATGTTCGATTGCAACAGATGCCACTTTAAGTCTACATTCTTGGTCAAATGTTCTGAGCACATAACCTCTAGACTATTGATGGATGTGCCTGTGCTTATTGACTTTGGTTCCATAGAATCTGCTGGAATAAAATTATAACAAATTATAAAATATTTTAAAATTTTATGTGGACTTTATTTATTTCACTTGAAATGAAATTTTTAATTAATTAAATTTATTTTAAAACTATTTATTTGTCCTGAGTTATAAAATAGTAATATACAAGATAATAAATTATATAATGAAAGCTGAAATCAGTAATTAAAATTAATGAAGAGGTACAGAATTATTATAAAAATTATTGAGTATTGCAAGCAATAAAAAATATATATTTTTATTATTAATTTGTATATATACATACCATCTTCTATTTTAACAGCTGTAGATGTGAATGGGCATCTATCAAGCGGTACGGGAACTCTACAAGACTCCTTGCCCTCAATCAATATGTGTTTGGAAGGAGCATATTCAAAATCCATTTCTTCATTAGTTAGGTTTGTTATATCTAGAACCAAGTACAGCTGGCTCGGTCTGGAATAAATATAATTTTAAAAAGTCAATTGTTTATTTTGTCCTAAATAATATCAGATTCCTCATTATACTAGATTTTGCCACCGACTTTATCCGTGTTGTATACGAAATTTTGTTAAGAGAAGTGAATGTCTACTTATTAAGTGTGTCAACCGTCAGCGCCATCTAGCGCCTGTCGTGTGTCTTAATACTGCTAACAAATATGATTATATTTTCAGACTAAACTATTGAGACTGAAGGGAATGATTATAGAATATATTAAAATTAGTTCTAATCTACTTTACTGATATGTCTCATAGAACAAAGTTTGTTAAATTTTTATAAGTTTGTTGAAAGAACAACAAACATACATCCTCATAAACTTTCATATTTATAAAATTACTAGGATTTGTATATATATGTACATAAAATAAAACTAATATTTTTCGAATTTACTACGCGTTTCTAATTATTTTTAACAGCATAAACCCGACGCGACGTTTCCATCGCTTTGCAGCAACCGTGATCACGGGCGGACGAGATGAGACATTCTCATAATAATAAAAGCGTAGTAAACACGAAAAATATTAGTTTAATTTCAATGAATAATCGCGAAAGTCTCAGAACTCGTCACAGTAAAAATGTCGTTTAAACCTATAGACTTACATTTCAGCGGGCAACACATCCCAATGTGTTATTGAGACACTTGGCAATAATTCCAAATTCATTTGCAATGTCGATTGGCGACAATGCAAATCTTTACCAGCTCCGCCTGAATATCTAAGAACGATCTGAAAATATATGTATTGGGAGGGGAGAATATTCAAATAGAACAGGTTTAATTAATGTCAGGAAATACTAATTAAATGTTTTCAGTAACTTAGTAATAAAATATTTTTTGTATACAAAATGTATGTAAGTTTAAATTCTTAATTCAAATTTGCAGTGTATAATACATTTTGGTGTATTTTATTTTCTAGATGTAACCCATTTTGTATATCACTTGACTTTTTATTCTTATAGCTAATAGTATATGATAAACTATTACTATAGATGAAGACAAAAATTAATCTTTTTTTTAATATGTACATATATGCATGTGTGTATGTTCCCATTGCTTGTAACATATTAAAAAAAAACGTTTACTTAATGGTCATTATACATGAGGAAGTAGTTTCTTACTTGTGTTTCAATTTGCCGACCTCTCGACGGCGGCATTATCGATATTGGAGCCGACCAGCTTGTTGTTTGGGAATTAGAAGATCTACAAATAAAATCAGTATATATAAAAACACGAAAATGGTTTCACAATACACTATGCAAACAGAAAAAAAATGTGATAAAAAAATCATACACATGAGCTGGGAGTAGAACCTGCAAATTGTGCGGTATAGAATTCCAATAGATTAGAAATTTAAGCCATCGCTCTATATGAAGATATCATTAATATATGAAATATAAATAGTTTCCACCTGGCATCTGACTAACCTGAAACTACCCGACGTCCTGTTAACCATGAGACCGCTACTAAGTGAATTCTGTTGGTTTGAACTCTGCGTTGGTAGCGACGTTTGTGCGTTTGGTACGGGGGAACCAACCCTCGACGGGTAGTTGGATGTGAGGCTGTTGGGGAAGACGTTTTCACCGCCCAGATCAAGGAAGTCAGCTTCACCGTAAAGGGTTATGGGTATGGATGCTACGTCGGTGGGTTTTATCGGCAGCTGGGACTGGATATCTTCATTCGACCACTGGAACACTTTTCTCTGTAACTGATTGTCCATGTTTGACTGAAAATTTTGAAAAGGTTTATTAGAATTGCACTTTTATTTACTAGATTTATATCGAGTGAAGGGGTTGTTAATTGATATAGGTGGGCCTGATAGGAAATGTATACGTGGCTTGTCACCTTAATATATAATGTTATGTGTGAATGAAGATATAGTTCAAAACTTTAACTTAATAGTTTCACTAGCCTCTATTCTCATACATACGTACATAATATCGGGATATGATAATTTTCCTACCTGAATCAATAGATCTAAGTATTCAATTGCCACGTTGCTCGTGTTGGTGATCTTTATGGTACACTCAGTGCTCTCTCCGTTATACAGCGATATATTTGTGACGCTGGCTGATATCTCCGGATTTGATATGTTCACGTTGCCGGATAGCGTGAGTGTCGTCTCTATGGAGATCCTCGGCAGACTTGGTATGACCTCGATAGAAAACGCAGAGGGAAATTTATGTGGCATTGGCATATTTTTGAGTCTGCAATTCGATTTCACGCCTAGCGTGTGAGTTGAGTAACCGAGTATGAGAAGTTCACCGACTTCCTTGGGAGTACCGTGAAGGTTAACTGTGGTAGGGGAATCGGGGGGCAGGATTATTGTCTCCGGTATAGACTCAAACACAACCCCCGAAGTCAAGAGCCGCATGTTCGACACTTTCAGTTCAAATGGCAGCGGATTAGTAAGTTTCATTTGAACTTCACATATATCGTCCTCAACCCATAGATACTCTGTAAAAATGGAATTCATATCATTATTATTCTCTACCACAAATTTTCGGCTTTGACCGCAATCACACCAACATTCCTCACCCATTTTCCCTTCGTCTTTCTTGGTTTTTCTCTCGAGACTCCCAAAATGTATTGGTGTGAATATGAATGGTCCTTGGTTTGATTTTGATTTTATTAGATGCGGCGTCCTGGCTGGTGGTAAGGGTCGCGGGTTGAAGTACAAACAAGTAGGAACATGTGTCAGATTCGCCGGTGGAATGACTTCGCCTGTCTCGAGAACCAATGGTACGGGACCACCTTCACATTGCGCTGACAAAGCCTAAAAATATAAGCACTGCCAGTAAGAAAATCTAGATATAGAATATTGATTCATTGATGTAGTTTTCAAAAAGTTTCCATATTATTTAAATTTACCAACAATATTGCAAAAAACTCGATAAATTGACAAAAAAAAACATTTAACATTTCTGGACGCAATATCCTTTGATGTCATCATTTATTTAAACTTATTGGTTTCCTAAATCGGAATATAGATATAAAATGAGTTGTTTTTAGATTAAACTTCCTTTAAAAAAATTCTTTATTATGTAACTGTTCTGATTATTTCATCGGGTTATCCAAATTAATTTGTTAAAATATTATCATTAGGTACTTGTGATTTTCTACATTCTATTCGGCAAGCAGTAAATAATACATATCTCAGTAAATGTAATGGTTTTCTTAAAAGTATATCTCTTATTTCTATTGCTATAAAAACCTTCGATAGTCTCTTTTATGAACATTATTACGTACTATTTCTAATTTTTTAACAACGCGTATTATTTCAATTTTTTGCAACATCAAGTGAACTCAACGAAACTCGTTTTTTTTTCTTAAGTTGTTAATTTCCGTCATGAACGTGAGCTGGTTCATCTATTTATCCAGGTAGCATTTTGTCCCATAGTATATATATATATAGTATACCTTGCTATATATATTCCGTCTTACCTGTAGCTGTATGGCCAGATCTCTGTGTTCCTGTCGTGAAAGATGCGGCCACATGGTCTGCAGGAGGAAGGTCATGTGTCGTGTGGCGAGGGCGGGGTGCCCCATGCGCCGCGCAGCCACCACCAGCTCGTGTAGCAGCTGAATCTGCAGGGCCGGCCAGCCTGGGGCCGCAGATTTTGTAATATTTTTAGGGTTTATGGACGTTTAAACTTTATTAATCTGTGACTATTATTGTAATCGACGAACTTACAATAAGCGTTCGTCGTACGTAGTGTGATACAGAGCTATTCTAGTTTCTTATTAGTCAAACTTCGCACATGATAGTATAAAACTGGAAACGCTTCGTACGTAGTGTGATTAAGATAAACTTGTAATACTGATACAATAATATTCAATTCAGTGAACGTACAGTTTGGTACGAAATTAAAAGTTTTAACTACAAACAATTAATATTTCATAATAACGTATAGCAAAAAGTCGTGGTGGCCTGGAAGTTAAAGGCCCGCCTCTCACACGTGAGAGCGCGGGTTCGAAACCTGGCGAGTACCAATGTGATCTTTTTCGAGTCATATGTTCTTCCTAAGAATATTTAGACACCACTGACAGAAGGTGAAGGAAAACATCGTGAGGAAACCTGGTCTTATAGTTTCAAATTATAAGACTGAAATCGCCAACCCGTCTTGAGCAAGCATGGTGATTAATGCTCTAACCTTCTCCATGCGAGAAGAGGCCTTTGCTCAGCAGTGTGCTCCGATAGGCTAATGATGATGAATGACGTATAATAAATGATCTATATATATATATAGATAATTTTCAATCATCAATTACGTAAATATTTACGTAATTTAAAATCATCTATGTTTCATGTATTGCAGATAATTTCATCAATTCTCCATATCACCTTGAAAACTCACCGACTTGATGCTGTACAGCATAATTGGGGTCCAGGCTGATCTTATGTCCGGGGAAGCTGTGCAACATAAGGTGATAGCAGCGTGGCCAGTCAGGGTTGGGGTTGTTGGCGCTCACCTGTCGAGTGGCAGCTAGACGTTGGCAGAACGCAGCCTTGCGAAGAAAACCTAGCAGTTATATATATTATATATATATCGGCGTAATTATATATAATTCCTATTATTTGAATAATCAGTAATTGAAGGTAGTTGAAATTATCAGGTGTCACCCGCATAACCACCTGCGTAACCTGTGCAAGTGTGGCCACGACAATGAGTGTCGGCTGGTATAAATAGAGGAGAGGGTACAGATTGAAAACAGTCTCGCTCGAGCCGTTGCAGGGGTCGGATCTCTTTGAAATAAGAAATTCGTCAACCCGTCTACAGGATTACATTTAATATAAGTCTGAGATCCTGACGACATTCAAGAATAAAGGCATTACTGACGTCAGTTATACTGACGTCACCCTGTTCAAAAACCACGAGGGTTATACTAATTCCGACATATACATCGTCTGACATATTTCGTTTCCAAAACAATTCAGTACTTGGTTTTTTCTTATTGGCTAATATTTCTTATAGAGTCTAATCCTCACCTATCTCCTTGTATAGTTCTGCCAGCGTGTCAAACCTCTGTATCTTTTCTTGTTCGCTTAACGTCAGGTTTATGAAAATAACGTTCTGTAGGAAGCTGGAGGCTCGCAAAGTGTTGTTTTGCTCGACGGCGATTCGGGCTGCTTTGAAACAGGCCTCCGTTTCTATTATACCCGCGTTCTGATATTTGCTGTAATGTATGGTAGCTTTGCGATATTTCTCTGCTATTTCCTCGCCGCTTAGCAGATACATGGTGTGTATTGAGGTTGGTTGTCTCGGGATGGATGGAAGATCTGGGCTCAAATAGGATTTCTGGCTCTGATATTCTATATCGGTCGACGAAGCCAGAGATTCCGTATCGGCGTTATCAGTCTCGGATTGCCTTGACGACGTTTCTAAGCTCTCCGATGAGGACGGAGTCAGTTCATTCGGCGCGTTGATAGGACTCGATGTTTTAGAGGTTTTTAACGGTGAAAAGTTTAATTTAAACTTCCGGTAGGGCTCGCTTGGCGGCTGGTATAGTGACAGCGGTTTCGTTTTGTTCGGTGAACTTTCTTGTAAGCTTGCGTTTCTTTGGAGCGGCGTCGAGTTACGTAAGTGTGGATACTGAATTATGGCTGAAGTTACGCAATGACCTACAAAAAAATATTTGAGATATAACATAATTTATATGGTGTGTGAATGTAACTGATGAGGTAGATATATAACCTTCTTTCGCTGCACCCAACCAAAGCCAATCATTGACAGATTTAAGAATTTCACCGGCAGAATTATATAGACTAAGAGCTTCGGGCA
This sequence comes from Danaus plexippus, assembly GCF_018135715.1. NCBI lineage: Eukaryota > Metazoa > Arthropoda > Insecta > Lepidoptera > Nymphalidae > Danaus > Danaus plexippus. Next base: position 2,891,820 of record NC_083548.1, on the reverse strand, counting down.
CCAGACCAGCTTGCAGTGTCAAATCTGCTAGATTCTTCGTCACTCTGCCCATACAACGCTTTTTATTATTCCTTGATTCCATATCGAGACCTTCGAAATAAAATTATTTTAACACGAAAAATAAAAGTCTACAAATAAATAAATAAATCACATTTAACATAATGACATTACCAACAAAATCTCTTTTCTCGAATGGCGCGAGTAATAAAGACACCTTCTCCAATTTCTCCCTCGATCTTTCCAGTCTTTTGGATTCGACAACCCAAAACAAGGAATTGATAAGTTCAGCCACATGTTGTTCCAAATCTGGTACGGGATCATTTTCCCCATAGAACAGAGCATGAGTTTTGAAATTCGAAGGTGTTGTGAAATTTTCTTCTTGAACCGAATATGTCGATGACGATGACTGGGCAATGCTGTCACACGATGAAAGACTGTCTGCTGCTTCACTGGGTAAAGATATTCTAGACAAGAAATTGTATCAGCAATTATAGGACATACCAATACCAGATACTCCTGCAGCAAAAAAAGCAATTTCCTTTCTCAATGTAGTAGTAATTCGCATATTTGAGCACACATCTATGCTAAGCATTATTAATTACATCTTAAAAACACACACTCATGACAAAATGTTATATTGTGTCCTGAATTTCATGATGTCTGCATAAATGTACTTAAGAATGCACAACAAAAGCTACAAAATGTTTGGCTACAGGCCTTGTCTTTTGTAATCCAGGTTAAGATGAAGTTTTTGAACAATTTATAACACTCACTTATCACTTAAACTGGTTTTTTCTTTTGTCTTATCGTCTTCATAGAAACTATAAGTCTCTGGTTCCTGTTCAGGTTTCTTCAGGTTGCTCCCCGGACCAAACATAAAAGCACGAGAGTCATACAGAGTGTTGGAATATTTTACTTTTAACGATTCATGAACTCTGCAGACCTCATTCAGTTCTACTTGATTTGCAAATTTACTTAGCGTTATTAAGCCAAGTAATCTCCTAAAAAACAGTATTCATATGTAAAAGGTTTTATACTGTTAATGTTACATAAATTCATTGTTAGTAAACCTGTGTGTTTGAAAGTCTCCCCAATCATTATTCTCAACTGGATAGTCTCGGACATATCTTACCCAAATATCTCTCACTTGACCAGACGAATCTAAAAATATTTTACAACACTTGTGATATAAGTTTATTAATATAATAAGTTTCATTATATAATATTGAGAAATTGAAATTTCTTGTAAATTATTTGTGTGATGACAATGTTTACACTTACCAGTAACTTTAATATTATTGACGCGTTGTATCCGCTCCCAGAGTTTGTTGAAATTCTTGAGCACGCCCCCAATACCCTTAACAAGCACTAACAGGCAGGCATGATGTTGGGCGTGCTGTGCATAGTCCGGGTGCGACATCACCGACTCTCCAGGCGCGTGAGATAATATGTAGCTCACCGAAGATCGCATTGAATAAAATTTCAATATCGCCAATCATTAATCCACATATTGGCTATTCATTTCTATATATATTAGCACTTACTACAGATTATAAGTATGTTAACGATTGAATAAAAATATTTTCAACTGATATTACTGTGTCAACAGTGAAACGGTGTAAGGAAAACTGATTACTTGATTAGTGAATTACTGAATAGTGATTTCTAATTATTGACCACTGTTTAGTTGTACTTGTGACGTTTGAAAAGTTTGTTGCTTTTACAGCTGACACAAGAATTAGACACTGGAGGTAGGTAGATATTGAAAAATATCACAGAATATTTATTCTAGTCATTTTTTATGATTTGTAATATTCTTAATTGTAAATGAAATTATAATAAATCAATAGCGGTTGCCACTTATGAAATTTGCTAAATAATTTCGTTTCTCTTTATACTTATTCCTGTACAACTTTTTTGACGTACGAATAAACAAAATATGTCATTAATGTCATTTCAGATTGTATCCGACAGCCGACTACTTAACCAAATAACCGGGCTTATAACCTAATAAATTTTGTTGTTTAATTAGTGAAAATTATTGATTTGACTTTTTTAACTTTTTGAGTTAAGTTTAAAATCCACTAAGCAAAACAGAAACATGGCTTCAAAAGAAGGAGATAAAACTAAAGTAAGCAATGATTGTAACCTGACCAAACTTGTTTTTGTCTTAGTTATATTTTAATGTTTCTAATGAGACATTAACTTTCAGTCAAGTCAAGGTGGTGGCGATAATAAAGAAAAACGTAGAAAAGAATCTATTTTAGATTTAAGTAAATATCTTGAGAAATGTATTCGTGTTAAATTCGCTGGCGGACGGGAAGCGGCGGGAATTCTTAAAGGATACGACCCTCTATTAAACTTAGTGTTAGACAATACAACAGAATTTCTTAGAGGTGAGATAACGTTTATTTACTTACTTATCAGAAGTTCCATTCCAAAATTCTGTATTCATACTTTAGTTTACTTCTCTTCCTTAATGTTAATTAAGGAAGAGTTTTCTTCCTAGCTATATTTTCTAATACTTTAGTATAAGCTAAAAATTCTTATTACAATATGAAAGGTTTATAATTATTCTTTTAAACACCTTATCATTACTATTTTTATTAAAACAACATTTAAATAGGTTTAATTCAAATAACTAAAAAAATAATGTTTGACTTCTATTTACTGTTATTTTCACATTATATGATAAGAGCCTTAATACTGGCTGATTTTATTGTATCCTTGTTTATTGAATAGTTATAAATTATTTCTATTTATTAAGATTTCCAACATTTGTCTTTCAGATCCAGATGACCCATATAAGCTTGTGGACGACACAAGGGCATTAGGGCTTGTGGTGTGCCGAGGCACATCTGTAGTTTTAATCTGTCCAATGGATGGGATGGAGGCAATACCAAACCCTTTTATAACACAAGAGTGATAAAAATAATTATTTTTAAACTTTAATATAATAAGTAAATGCTAAGACCTTCGAAAATGTGTTTTATTCAATTATTACAAAGTTGAGACATCTTTTTAAAATATTCATTTATATACAAAAGAAAATTCAGAACACAAACTGTAGGCTTAAGAAATCTTTTAAGACATCACATTCTTTTACACGTTAGAAATAGCTACTTAATACTTATAATAAAATAAATTAAAATTTATACTTATACATACAACATTATAATTATGAAATGTACAAATCTTATATGAATGGTAACTTCAATGTAATCTTGTTATGTAATCTAAAACTTCAATGCTCCCTATTCTAAGCCAAACTCATTTCTTATCCATGGATAACTCTTTGGACAATCCATGCAAGTTATCATATATTTATCATGTTCTAGAACTTTCGAGGGTAGTTTGCAAGTCTTGGGTTTGCCACAAGCAATATCAGATTCCTGAAATTGTTTATTATTACACTGCCATGGTTGAAATTTCTTTAGTTGCAACACTGGCGTTGGTCTCCTTATCCAATCAATGACTTCGCGATATGTCACAAAGTAAACGTCATTAAGTTTTAGCAACTCATCTGTGAATTTCTGTAATAGAATTATGAATTTAACTTTCACTTTGAAAAATTTATACGTACGTATATGCTGTTGGTATATCTTGTATGTGTAATGTCCAAATTATCATTATATAATTATGTTTTCTATACTACATCTACCCGTAATATAATTTTAATATTTTTTTTATCTGAATTATGTATGGGATGGAACGTAATAGTGTAAGTTAAAGTTATAAATTATAAGAAAGAAAAGTAGTTACTTTAGATTGAGAAGAACAATACGATCTACCGATTTAAACATAGATTGACGTGGGAAAATATTTTTCACTATTTAAAAGTTATATAACGATAAATATTTTTTCACGTATATTTGTACCTACTTATATATATATATAAATTAATGTGTAATGTCACTTTATCTTGTGCAAAAACCTGTTACATTACCCTGAAAGCTGTCAGATATTCATTATTTTTAAGCCAAGTCGCGTTCAGATGTATTCCAAACGGAGCTCTATTTTTTAAATAATGTCTTTTGAAGTTATTCATCAGGATCTGATATATGTCGTCCCCGTTGAGGTTGGTTGGACAGTATTCTAATGTGGCACAAACATGTTTTCCGTAAATAAGCGGGTTAATGACCATCTCCCAAAGGCCTGCATAGCTTCTTGTTGGACAGTACTGATTATTTCCTAGAAAATGAATTATTATTTTCAAATGTCAATATATAATTTTGAAATATATTGACATAAAAAGCCGGTGAACGAAAAACAATCTGTGTTTCGCCATAAGAAAAAAAAAGTGTAAAACCAACTGATATGATATTGTCATTTCCAAAATCAGAATCGAATCTAATAATCCTATTTCGATATATTAAATAACTTTAATTTTTATTGTCTTTTATGACTTTCGATGTTGTAATTGGTTGATTCGTTTATCTTTGAATATTCTATCAACAATTACATTTTACATAAGATCTCACGCACCTTTTTTATACCATCTAATAACTACTAAAAACACTAACAGAAACAATCTCATTACGACTTTCTTATTTTAATAAACATGTTTTTTTTAAGAATAAAACATAATGGATGTTTTGTCGCTGATAGAGGTTTAAGACTCACCAGTACAAGAGTGAGGCATTTTGTAGTCCAAAGTATACGGCCAGTAAGGTGGGTCTACCGCTGGTGCTACAACTGTAGCGTCGTAAACAAACCCGAATTCTTGCATCATTAGAAACTGCCTATTCCAACCCACAGACAGATACGGAACCCTTAGACCCCTGAAAGAAATATTGTTGATACTTGGACCATGATAGAAGTAAATATACAACAAAATATTTATAGACAAAGCACCTGAAGTCTTCCATCCAAACTTTGCTAAATCTGTTTATAATATTTGCTTGTCCAACCATTTCATCAAACCATTCTTCGACTGTAGCGTTTTTGGACCACCACTCCTCTGGGCCACGATGGCTATTATGATTTACATTCTGATTAGACTACTGGAGGATTAATTCATAACACATTACCAGTGAGTTCAACACGACATGTTACTTACGTGATTGAATGAACAGCGATTTCGTGACCGTCGTTCCACAGTTTCTGCACGTGCCTATAATTGGTGTACGGATGTGATACGAAGAATGTTGCTTTTATAGGACATCCGTTGGGATTAGTTCTATCCAAAGTGAACAGCTGTCTAGTGTATATATCCCAGTTTTCATGGTTTACCGCACCGTTGAATGTCAATGTTATCATTTGGGGAGTCTAGAATTTTTAAGTCAATTTATGAATACGAAGAGTTGAAGCCATAACAAATTGAATATATTATGTTACCTGACTGGGAACTATGTGGTTCGGCGTTTCGTTGCCGTGTTTTGTGCAAAAACATTCCGGTAAAAGGCATAATCCGGGATCGCATGGGAGAGCAGCGTTGGGGTCGTAGGTTACGTCACACCAACCCTATTTTGTTAATTCCATTAGAAATACGAGTCATCTCTCAAGGCAACTATCATGGTGAGAATGTTTTAGTCTATCTTACTGTTTCTCGTGTTCAATCTCCCATGGTAATTAATATATGTGCATTTATTGTACATTTTAAAAGTGAAATTTATATTCAGGAACGTCTAATCAGGGCACGAAAATTTTGAAGAAATTCTAGGGGACACTTGGACAATGTCGGGGAAATTAGCATAGGTTTGATGAAAGTCATGCAGTCATGCACATATGAATCTTATACCAGTCAAATCAGAGGACGATGTTTTGTAGACTGTTATATTAATTGATTTCTTAAAACAGCCTGTGATTAAGTAATCAAACCGATCATAGGTTCGTTGTATACACTCACGCGCACACGGATACTGTGTATTGTGCATAGTTTTTTATAATATATTAGTTTTGCAAGCGAGTTAAAGTTATATACAAAATTTTAATGATGAATATGTATCTTCAACACGATATCGCTAAATCTATAACAATGCTGCATTTTTAACTTGAAATTTACGTTGCCTTCCTACTTCCTGTTTCCTACTAATAAAATAACAATTTATTGTGAATCATGTTAAAATTACGCTCGCTACAAAAGAAATTGCTTATAAACGTATACTTAAATAAAGTGAAAGTACCAACATAGCTGAATATATAACATTATATTAAATAAAACTTGTATGTTATGTTTATAACATTACGTTAAAACTTGCAGGTCGCTTGTAAAATCTTATTGAAATAAATTGGGATTCTGTTACATAACAACACTCTTTTGAGACATTCCGTCTTTTATGTAACTATTAAAGTCAAGCGCACACCGTATTAACAAATGAAGTTGCTTTTCTTTAAAATGTCTGCCTTTCATTTATAAAGCGCCTGTGTATTACCTCATCAGAATTATCTTCGCAGTCGAAGGCACCGTCGCAGAAATATTCTGCGGGCATGCACATGTCGTTAGCGCATCCCAGATGGGTTTCGTTTGCGCATTTCGCATTTTCTAACTGCGGTTTTGGTATAAGCGTCTCTGTAATGAGTTTACTCACTCGCCTCACTTATTCTAAGCTAAATGACTTTAATAATTTAACAGTAAAAGTGTATATTCACATATGAAAACAATAATTTATAGTCATATCACCAATACTTAAGTCGCAATAATAATAGTGTGTTACCAAAGTTGACAATAAAATTTCATTCCTCTTTGAAAAGGATAAGATATTACTTATTATTACCTGTTGTTACGTCACAGTTGTGAACATTTTGCGGCATATCACATAACTGCCGATTGACATCAAACAATAGACCTTTAGAGCACTTGAATTCAAATACCTCTCCCTCCAAGCAGAGTAAGTATCTAGAACATTCGTTGCTAGTCCACATGTCATCTACCGAACGGTCGGGATTTCTGTAGTGAATTCAAAAATTTCCTTTTAAATACATAGGTTTATTTTACATTTATTAATCTATGATCTGTACTGTATTTATCTTATAACCTACTTCTGTGTACCTACCTATTATACAGAAGTTAGGCATAGAATGTAAAAACGGAAAAAACAATACAAAATTTCCTAAAAGTATTATCTTGTAAGCAACGCACTTTTAATTCATATGAAATTTGGATATTTCTATATGTAATGAACAAATGAAGCTTACTTGTATTAAAGATATATATTATTTTGTTAACCTTTAGATTGGCATTATCTGTTTGCAACATAGTACTTTCTGTAGAGCTCTATGCTATTCGTCTCGTAATTGCGATTCAAGTAGTATACTTATGGAAACACGACGAAAGATTTAAATGTCATTATAAGGAAAGAAAGTCCTACGATCACAGCTATTGCGTGATGTCCATGATGTTCAAAAAAATATGTTCGTTACGAAAGTACTCTAATTAAAACTTAAACGCTATGCCCTATTTAATTTACCTATATTATATCACGGAATAATATTTACTCATACTTAACAAAATGAGTGTTTTTCTATTTTAGTGCTCTAGTTCTTTTGTGTATCTTTATTTTATTTTTGTATTTCATACGTCTCCATACCAGAAGCCATAAACAGTAAATCAACGATGATTATTGCGAGTGGATCCAACAGGTAAACGTTTCACTAATTTTCAAAAAAATAAATGATAAAAGGATGGTAACACTAAGAAAAAAATATACTAAAAAGTTTTATTATACATATACTAATTAATAATTATTACCTGTTCTTCTTAATGACGTTTGGTACCACTAAACCAGTAATACTATTTATACATCGGTTTTATATTATTTTACAATGTGGTATGAATAGTATCCTTAAATTTTTTCAATAAACATAATTTTTAATATAATTTTTTTTTAATCACGGAAAGATTAGAACTAACATATTTCAAAGTATTCTGCTATTGTAATTAATTACCAGGCAGTCGCGCAGTTAGCGCATCACATACAAAGTACCTATTACAAGTGGCGCCATCGTGCCGTAATTATTATACTATAATCCTTAGAATATTTTTATTTTTTATGACTGACTACAATTAATTATAATACTGAACTATTGTAACTTTGTTATGGTAACTTTTAAGCTCCTACTTGTATTTGAAAACTATAAGTACTGGCTTCAAACATTTTGTAGGACATCAATGGAAGTAACGCTGAACATTAAAAATAAAGACTGAAACTGTACATCGAACATAACTTTATAAAATATGAAATATCAAGGCATTGATGATGTGGAAGAATTTTAACCAGATGGCCCGATTCGATCAGCGAAAGTGGATTTCTTATGAAGCGATAGGAACTAACAATAAATACGGTATATAGCTGTCAAGGTTGCGGCGAAAGTACGGGGTCAACGTCCACGTGGAAATATGAGACCTCAGTTTGCATTGTCGCGTGCGTTAATTATTTGCGTGACTGATTTTACCGCGACTGCGGAACTAGTGGTGATGCTTTGTGTGTACCGTATAGTTGTAAAGTTTGTTTTAAATATGTGAAGTCATATATAGGTGAACATAATTACCATAACTTATTCGTGACAGAAAAATTTTAGGGAATAAATTTTAAATTAGAAATTATATATCTTACAATGATTTTTCTAATTCAGTCGTCATTGGTCTTATTTGGTAAGGACTTGCTACATCTTGTTTTTTAGTTCCGTATACGACCAGTTGGATACTTTTCTTTCCTGAATGCACTTTTTTTAGTTTACGATCCACATACAAACATCTCAAACATTTTTTATTTGTCAAACGTTAGATAACGATTGCCATTGCGATATATTACGGGTTAGTTAGGTTAGGCTGCAAACCAACTTTCATTCAGAAGCAAAAAGTTTCACTGTGTGAAACACGTTTTTATTACGGTTTTGTTGAATTTGATTATTTGAGAAACACACCTATCTTCGTATTACAGAATTTCGATGGTCATTCATATTATTTCTTTAAAAAAATATTATTTATTAAATTACTCTATATATATATATATATATTTAAAATATAAAAACATTCAATAATAAAATTGTTTAAAAAAAATCAAAATCAATATAAAAATAAAATAAAATAAATTGTAATAACTTGTAAACAAATAGAACGAGTCACAAAATCTTTATATTTAATATTGTTTTTGTCTCTCGTTTTATTAATTATCATCATAAACAAAAAAAAATTGTTTACATTAAAAAGTTTTCATACAGAGAGGAGCTTCAGATTGTTACAACTCATATTTTTTTAGCGTATCTTGTAAATATTTTTGTTAATTGATAATAGTACTAATATAAATACCTGTAAAATCGTCCACTTTCATGACATTTTAAATCAGATAAACTTCTTTTGTCTATATTCTTTCCATGAACACCTGAAAAAAGGGGCAGTTTGAACACGAAACTTCACAATATATATATATATATTTTAGACTAAATCCATTTATGTTATTTATTTTGGATACCTATAATCGTAATAGTAAGCACAATTTGTAAATGTGAAAGGTGAACCATGTTGCTAGCTCAGGCGACGATCGAATACTGAATTATCGTTTAAAAATAACAGCTTTCCTTACTGTCAACACAGAGAGAAAATGTAAGTTGTAAACCTTTTTAAATTATATATGAGATCACTTATCTGTTAATCAAAGTAATACTAAACCGCTTCGTAAAACATCGGGACTTTTTTTTATTAAAATGTGGCGAACCAGCGAACCAAACTAAGTGTGTTTTATTAATTTTCCAAAATGTTTTTAATTTTTCCTCAGTTAAAATTGTATGCATCTTTTAATCCAAGGGGTATTACAATTTACAAATACTTCAATAAATGCAAAAATACAGAATTGTACGAATTTTGAAAACAAAGATAAATTAATAATAAGATTTCGTACTATTTTCTTTTAGTTGAGAGTAAATAAACAAAAAATAAAAAAGCAAATGGATAAATTGAAATATATTATTTATTTAGATTTAATATCAATCAAGGTAGCGACTTATTTACTTTTCCTTTAGCTAATTAATGAATAGTTTAAAATTAAAATAATTTATAATTAAATAAGGCTTAGTGTTCAGGTTGATTATTTTTGAAAATAAGGACAAGTATTTATTTCATTGAAAAATGTTTATGATTATAATATATTTTATAATATTCTCATTTGATGTTCATATGTTTAAAAATATATCTTTTAATAAAAATAATGTCAGTAAAAATAAGTATTTCTTTTTAATTATCTTTAAAATTTTAAGAGCTTAAAGGTTCTTTAAACAGAAACAAATCAGATTTTTCACGTTCAATACTGTTGTTATAAAATAATAATAAAACAGATGAAAATCGTTTATTTCAAAAGTTGGTAATCCAATTAAGATATAAAATAATCAGAATTTTCTAATACTTGAACCATAATAATAAACTTCAAAACTTCAACGAAGCCTCGGACTAAATCAAATCATTCGTATTCAATATTTATCAATTCTCTAGTCACGAATTGTAAAAGGTTTTTATACTTATATCGTATAGAGAATATAAAAGTCAAATTGTTTAGGAAAATAAATGAATCAATCACTTTTACAACTTTATTTCTAAATCTAAAATACTTAGAATCAAGTGCCTTAAAATCCAAAAAAAAATTAAGTTGTCAAAAACAAATAAATAGACAAAAGTCTAATATCAATGCATCACTTATAAAACGCCGGTGTGGATGAAAAAAAAAATTATTATTATTGATTATTTTCATACAGTGATTGTTCTTTGATCAGATATTTTAAAATGAAATATTTGAATATAGTTTTACAAGTCCTGTGTATTTCAAGTTTATCCCTTGCAACATTGTCACCTCCCTCCGATAAAAAATCACAAAAAGAAGTAAAACCGCAAGAAGGTTCTAGGAAAAATAATGTTTTGGATCGAAAATTAGTAGCTGAGACTCCGTACGTGAAAGATATACTTAAATATCATGCAACTTATCATCAGGACGTACATGTAAAAAATTTTAATAATTTGGTGTTAGGCTTTGTTACACCGGTGAGTAAATCAACTTGTTTTTCTTATTTTACATTATCGTTATGGTCTTATCCATATGTATTCTAAGTATCTGATAACTAGGTCCACAACATAAAAATAATAAAATTTATTTAAGAGTTAACTGTGAATTTTTAGTGGAACAATAAAGGTTATGATGTAGCCAAGAGATGGGCGTCAAAATTTAATTACATTTCCCCTGTATGGCTGCAAGTTAAAAGGCAAAGCTCCAACATATACATCATTTCTGGTCTTCACGATGTGGACAATGCATGGATGAAGGCGGTCAAACAGAAAGGAACTGACACTGGCTTAAGAAGTAATTTAAGCAATTTATTCTCATCACTTTTAAACAGACCATTTTATTCATATGGATGCTTCTTTCTTCTGAGTTTTAATTATTTCTATAACAAAAAATATTTTTATTGAATTATTGAATGGTGAAAAATTTTATTTGCCATCAAAATATACATATAGTAACCGAATAGGATATATATCAATATTTATATCTATGTTGTTTTAGTTGTACCGAGATTATTGTTTGAAAACTGGCAGCCATCAGATTTGAAGGCGTTTTTCATCGAACCATCATCATACAGTGAACAGAAAGCGTTGATTGAAGAAATCAAGAAAGTCTGTCAGCAATGGGGTTTTGACGGGATCGTGTTAGAAATGCTTTCTCAAATCGGAAAGTACATAGACAAATCAGTGAAGTTTATACAACACTTCGGTAAATATGTTTATTAAATAACTTAGCTATTGAGATAACATTTGTCATTTCAAAATAAATTATTCAATACATGCATGAAGCAAACAAATGAAAAATATTTTTTTTATTGATTGTAATTTTAAAAAATTGCTGTTTTATAAGTTTTAATTGAATTTTAGCCCTTGTGGGTTAAAAATTTGAAAAATTTGTTAAAAACAATTGATTTCATTGCAATAAGCTGGCTGGTGACGGCAGACATGTCTAAATATTTTGATGGACGATAAAAAAAAAAATATTCATATGAAACTATGATCTACCACTATAAAAACGAACTTAATGCATAAATTCCAAAAAATATGTATCTCATTTATTTAAATAAAAGCAAGATTGTGACATATATATTATAATTTTGTTTGTATGTCTGTATGTTTTAATATATTCTATATATAAATGGTTACAGGTCTTGAGATGAGCGAGAACGGCTACCACCTTATTCTCGTGTATCCACCATTTAGAGGATATCCAAGCGATGACTTCTTTGTTCAAGCCTTCAATGAAATCCATCCTTATGTAGATGCTGTCTCCGTCATGACATATGATTTTTCAAATCCTCAAAAACCGGGTATTTTTTGAACCATTATTTTATTTAAATAATGTTTGCATGTATATATGTTTTTTAAATGTACATTTTAATTTCAGTTATTGTCAATGGTTAATATAAACTTTCAGGTCCGAACGCACCATTCTATTGGCTGAGATTGTGCATTGAAAAACTAATAGGCGATGATGAAAATCCGACAAAGAGATCAAAAATATTACTCGGTTTAAATTTCTATGGTAACTCGTATACCGCGAACGGTGGCGGTCCCATTGTTGGCACGGAGTATATTGAATTGTTGAAAAATGCCAAACCGAACCAGCTTATATCTTACAACAATAATACTGCTGAGAATTATCTTGAAGTCAGGTTAGTATATGCTTGAGTAACAGTAGTAAAGAAACGTCAGTAAGGAACAAAAAATTTAAAGCCATTGTCAACCGGACTTAACATTTATATACCTAGAAATTTTTTAATACATCAACTAGGTTCTTAACGAGTTGAGCTCAGAGTGTGTTTAAAACAATAGATTCGGTACCCCACTGGCAGCGACATCTATACTGTGTATCGCGTAACTAGATACATTATGTAACTGTTATACCGATATCCTGAAGAAGCTACACGGAATTTTAATATAAATTAAATCCTTTGTTTTATTTTGATACTAATTTAGATAACTGTGAAGTATTATCAAAGTCATTGAAGTATTATTTGTATGTAATAACAATAACAATCTATACATGTTCAACAAAGTTTAAATTTATAATAAAGGTGGCATCAAAAGGACTTATTGATATAATTCCCTTAATATTATTCATTTCAGGACATTACAAGGTACAAAGAAGATTTTCTTCCCCACATTGTACTCAATCCATAAAAGACTGGAGCTCGCTAGGGAATACCGAACTGGTGTTGCCATTTGGGAACTCGGTCAGGGATTGGACTATTTCTATGACCTATTTTAATTTTAAACTATAATAAATACTATTTATTAAAACCTTGTCATTATTGACCTCTTGTATATAACTAGTCATATATTAATATGTATGTTTATCGTAAAAGTAAAATAACTCATATGCTTTATAAAAAATGTATTAAAAATTTTATACTGCCAACTATAAAGACAGTTTTTTTTTTTAATATTCCGATGTTTCTAAATTACATTTCGAATGTTTAAATAACAGAAAATTAAATATATTAATTATGCAGCAATGTTTTTATTATTAAAAATTTTTTGTTAATATTCAGTCTTAATTTAATATTTATGTATATAAAAATTATGAATCGTCGTATACTGTAGTTAAGTCAATTTAGGTTTTCTTTTTAAATGCATCATAGACTGTGGCCCTTTCATTACTCTGTGCATTAGATCCCAACACATTTTTGCTGGAAGCAAGCTGTGAAAAACAAATATCCGATTACATCTACACGAGAATATAATATAATATAATAAATTTGTTATATAACAAGAATATATTAGGTTTTTTGATGGTGTGACAATATTTATGCAATAATTAAAATGTCATACCACTTCAAAGGCAAAAGATATCTGACAGATCCGGGCATAATGCAGTTGACCTCGTTTTTCCTTATGGAATCGATCATAGTCTCCGCTACGTAGTCCGGTTCCAACATCGGCATGAGACGAGGAGTTACACCATCAAACATACCCGTGTTGATGTAATACGGGCAAACCAGGGTCGAGTATATTGTGTTATGACCATGGGCCTACAAAAGTAACAACGTTAGGAGGTTATTAATGTATAAACATAATAATTATACAATTTGTATGACATTTTACTAAGGTTGGGAAAACATTTATGAACAGTAAGTAGTTATAACACAATCCATATATATGTACAAAATACAAATGAATTATTTTTTTACATATTAGGGCCAATCTCTAGTATTTAAACAGGTTAGTTTTATTCTTATAAATGTACTAAAACTATTTTGACATTAAATTTAAATTAAATCATACAAAATTATGAATAAATAAGTATCTTACTCTCAACTCTGTGAAAAGGCTTTCATGAAAGCCGACTGTAGCAAACTTAGTGGCGCTGTAATCTGTACAGCGGTACGTTCCAAGCAAGCCTGCGACCGAACCTACAGTGACTATATGACCTTTTCCAGAATTGATCATGTCCGGAAGAAAAGACTTCGTCGTCTGTGAAAAATAAATATACTTTTTAAGGACTAACATGTCTTGTGAAATATAGGGTTTTCCATTAAGGGCGCTTGATCTTTGAAATGCAAAAAAAATACATGTAGGAAAGATATTTGCGAAATTTTTTTTTTATTTGGAAGGTCTATCGACCCCATTATGTATGAAATATGACATCATTCAAATGACCGCCACGGCTTCGGTTGGTGGCGCGCACACGAAAGGTCCAATTTTCGATGACTCTGGCGCACAAATCGGGCTGTATTTGATCGATGGCGTGGCGTATGTTGACTTTGAGGGCATCGGTGGTTTGCGGCTTGTTGGCATAGACCTGCGACTTAAGAAAACCCCACAAGAAAAAGTCCAGCGGGGTCAAATCGCACGATCTCGGTGGCCAGTTCACGTCGCCTCCGCGCGAGATGACCATGTCCAGAAATTGCTCGTGCAGAACTTCCATCGTAGCGTGTGCTGTGTGGCACGTAGCGCCGTCCTGTTGAAACCACATGTTCTCCAGATCCATATTCTCGATTTCAGGCCAAAAGAAGTTGGTTATCATATATTAATTATGGTTGGTGACGGCCACACCATTATCGTTTTCGAAAAAATACGGACCAATCACGCCTCCGGCCCAAAATCCGCACCAAACAGTCACTTTCTGCGGGTGCATTGCCACTTGGTGAACCTCGTGTGGATTGGTCTCGTCCCAAATACGGCAATTTTGCTTGTTGACATAGCCATTCATCCAAAAATGCGCCTCGTCGCTGAAGATGATTTTTTTGCCAAAATCGGCGTCAACTTCCAACTGCTCTAATGCCCAGTCAGTGAACACACGGCGCTGTCTATGGTCATTAACCTTGAGCTCTTGGGTCAGCTGGATCTTGTACGGGTGCAGGCTCAAGTCACAACGCAAAATTCGCCAAGTTGTCGTCTGCGAAAGGCCGAGTTCCTGTGCGCGACGCGGAATTGACTGCCGCGGGTTTTCGAGGACACTGTCGCGCACAGCGGCGATATTCTCGGCAGATCTCGCGTTACGTTGACGCACTGGAACCGGCTGATTGTTAACTGACCCGGTTGACTCGAATTTGTCCACCAATCGACGGATAGTCGACTCGGCAGGACGATTATCGCGACCGTAAAACGGGCGAAGTGCGCGGAACGTTGCTCGAACTGAAGACCCATTTTCATAAAACAATTTTATGATTTGCACATGCTGCTCGACACTGTAACCTGCCATGGTGGTTTGGGAGGACGGAATGAATATAACACACTGCATTTGACAGCTGTCACTCAAACAACATGGCCGCAATCAGCTGTCAAAGTTCAAGCGTCCCTATTGGAAAACCCCATATAACTGGCCAGTTAGAGAGTTTAAATTAAAAAACTTTTTTAATCTGTGTCTTTATGTTTGTCACAAGTTTGTAACATTACACTAGAAACGACGCGTTTACCGTTTCACATTCAACAAGCTACGTCTATAATTATATGTAATGTGAAGAGACTTATGAGTGAAAACCTGTTAATTTTCCGTATACGAAGTGTGACAATGTAAATTTATTCAGTTTCTTAGTTTTCTTACCCAGTAATGTGCTAAAATGTTCACTTTATAGGTTGTCTCTATAGCTGTATCACTAAGATCCAATAGTGTTTCACCGAATACGACACCAGCGTTGTTTATAAGAATATCAACCTTTCCAACCTGCGGTTAAAATGCAAAGAAAACATAAAACAAATCAAATACATTTACCATCACGTGTTTGTCATATGATTTATTTATGACAACATTTTAAGTTATTATTACGTAAGATAGCTTTCAATGTACATACTTATTATATCTTCAAAGTAATGTTTTTTTAGGTTGTAAGAAACATTTTTTTTCTTCATAGTAACCATAAGCAATGTTTGTATAACTTATTTAAAATTGTCGCGTAATTATACGAA
Organism: Danaus plexippus; assembly: GCF_018135715.1. Lineage (NCBI taxonomy): Eukaryota > Metazoa > Arthropoda > Insecta > Lepidoptera > Nymphalidae > Danaus > Danaus plexippus. The sequence goes on along the minus strand of NC_083548.1, from coordinate 2,875,442 downwards.
ATGATATTATAATTGACGGTTATTTTGTCGTTGTTTCAAACGGTAATTCTCTGTTATTTACGATTTCTTATCTCTTTAACTCATGGTTTACTGCATTATTCTATGTATAAATATTTTCATATAAATACATATTGCGTTCTATACCTCTTTCTTGACTTTATCGGCAGCGGCGTAAACGGATTCTTTATCTGCTAGGTCTACAACATCCCCTCTCACTTCGTAGCCTTCATCTTTTAAATCGTTGCAGGATTTTTCTAGCGCTGCCAATACGAATAAAAATATATCACAAGAGCTTGAAATAATAATGTTGCAAAATTGTTCTATGTAACGCATAATGGCCACCTTTCATTTATGCCATTAAGATTCCCAAGGCTGGAATAACTACGATACGGAATTTTCCAGTGAAACATTAGTTCACGAAAATGTTTTTTTAAGCATAATTAAAAAGTAGTTCCGACGCCGTCAATTAATTTCACGAGCCACGATCGATGCTGTTTGCATTGACCCCAAATTATATTAACTAATTTAGATGTCTCGACAGATAACGAGGCGTTTATATTTGAATAGATTTTATTTACCTTCTTTATTGATATCCCATAGGATGACCCTAGCTCCAAGTCTTGCTAACCTAATAGCTAATTGTCTGCCGACGCCACCGCCTCCGCCCGTTATCAGAATAACGTCATCCTTAAGACTCTTCATTGGCCTCATAATGTTTGGTACGAGAGTCCAAAAGAGGGACTCTAATATATAGTAACAGGAAAGGAGGAGGAATAAAACGGTGTCTTTGGCGATGTCGAATATACTCGACATTTGGGAAGGGGAATTTATCTTCGTGCCTTCCAACATTTTATCTGAAATAAGTATTAATAAAATTTTAATGTAAGAATTCCTCTTAAATTCTTATAATTTTTTAACCCTATATAATTATAAACTTTACATCGATCGATATCTTATAACGATAAAAAATAAGTGCTTTTGGCTCTAGCCCTTTCTGCTTGTTATATAGGTACATAATAATTTATTACGGTTATAAAAAAGACGCGTTAATATGGGAGCAACGTTATGATACAGTTTTAAAAAATTTATTTTATGGATAAGAAAATCGTTTAATCGTGTTTGATAATGAGAATTAAATGTAAAAATTATTATACAATAAGTAAATAATAAGTTCTTTGCAATTCTTTTAAAGTACTCTCAACATATTAGTTAGAACTTTCAGTCATACAATTTTAAGATTAAAAAAAATAATTTAATAATAATTAATTTTAAACTGCGTACTCCCGACGTTTCCCGCGATTTCGGGGAGACGAGATGAAACGATTTTTGACGTATGTACTATATATTTTTATATGAAAATTCTCTGATGAAGTCCGCGACTTAAATTTTTGCTTCAAGTTTACGTGGATAGTACATAATGACATTAGCTTTCACAGATGACATCTCATCAAACATTCACTGAATTCGGATAATGCCCGCTTTTGGTAAACTATTTTCTAACTCATTCATCATTTAAAGCTTCTTTGGAACTTCTATTATGAATATTAACATTTTATTAGTTTAAATTATCACTCAATTATATGTTTTTCTTCGTGACCTTCCCTTTATTACGATTAAATAGATGTTTTACTTTTAACACAATTTTTTTTTGCTTATCACTTTTTATATAACGTCATGTGCTACTTGCAGGCTGCAGTCTGTAACTCATTCTTGACTAATGTCAACCGCCTAACGGCATGCCTATTTTATACAGAGCAATCACATCAATAGAAAGATAAACATTTGTAAACAATTGATACTCTCTATATAAAGGCTACTTTAAATTGTAACAGAAGTTATGGTCAGATGACTTAGTCTATTTACTTATACACAAATAAGTAGAAATGGTAAATTGTAATCCGATTTTTATTGATAACCTAGGTGTAGTATATATTTACACGCTGTAATTAAGTGTTCTACAGACATATATATAATAGCAATGCGTGAGTGATTGCAGTTAGAAATAAACTTGTTGAACAACTTAAGAGAAACGAGATTTATTGAGTTCACAGATGCAACTTCACCTTTAATGACTCTTCCTGAAGAAAAATCTAAATTATACGTCGCTAAGTTTTACAATACCACTGTTATATAAGACTGTTGAAGAAATATTTAACGCTTAGATTAAACAAAATATTATTTTTTTTCTTTACATTTACCGCAGTCTACGTTCATTTCAATAAATTAATTTCGTATTGAAAGTATGATTATAGTAATGATTCTGCATACTAGAATTGATTTTAAAATATATTTTCTATGTCTTATTAATTAAAAATAAAGAAGTGGCAGGATGTCGGAAACAGATTACATTTTCACCTTTATATATATTTTAGAAAATGACAGTTTTATTTTTTTATACTTAAGTTACGAGAACGTCACTCGGCTTGTATAGGGTTGTGTACCTCTTGAGGTCAGACAATTCCGGAACGTTTTAGATTGTTGTTTAGGTTAGAATTTATACTTCTAACTCACTAAGAACATTCACTTGAGTTATCAGTGCAAGTAATGAATATTTCATTATATTTCATACAACATTATATATAATGTTATACGCTATCAAAACATAAAAAAAGATCAAATTTTGCAACAATGTATTTCTATAACTAACGTTTGTAATATTACGCCTTTGACCGCCATCCAGGTTTTATATTGCAAATCGAAAGGAAAACGTTCGATTGTATGAAATATATTTATTTTAACACATTCGTTTTATTTATTTTTAACTTTGATCAGATTTCTTTGACTGATTTTAATAAAAATGTTATGCATTTTCTCTATGGCTTTATTTGTTTTAAGCTTGGATTTTATTGGTATTTAATTGCGATGCATAAAGACGTAATACATACACAGACATACGCACGCACGCGGACACACGCACACACGTATTTTTGACAAATTATTGGCTTATATCAAATACTTAAAGAATTATTAATCTTCAACGTGATCTGTTTTCAAAACGTGGAAGCATTTATAAGGTATATGTTATAAAAATCTGTCCGCCAATACCAGTTCGCCTACCACGAGTTTAAATTGTCACATCAAATACGAACTTTTTCTCGTCGTTCAATCAATATCCTACCTTAAGATTATGTGGCAATACGAACTTGAATTTGCGTAAAATTAAATACAGAAATTGAAAATCCAAAAATCATCTCGCGTGATAGTGCAACGTCGACTGTAAATGTTAAACTCGTAACTGATCTAGTGTTAGGATGCGAACTCGTGAGGAGGTTACAGAAATTTTCTTGATTAATTAATTCCTGTGAATAGATATGTTAATAATTTTTTTACATTTAATTTACGAAACTGCTGGGAAATTGTGCAATTTTTGTAACCTTTTTATTGAATGTAGTCAATAATTAAGTCAAATATCAACGAGACTTCAGACGATCAGTCAACGAGAATATACGAGTGGAAATGCATTTTCTTATCTTCCCCTATATACCTATATGAAATTTCTATACAAGAAAAAATAATCCTTCAGTCCACACTAATTATTAAATCGCTAAATTCACAGGATTATAAATAAATAATCAAATATATTAGCGGCTTTTCTGTCCACAGACAAAATATTTTTTTAAATGTGAGAGTGAATTTCGTATTTTATTAAGTGAAACGTAATTTATATATTATGTAAATATTTAGGTCGAACAAAATGTAATACACTACCACATTTTATTTATTAAACATTTTTTTTCACACATTTCACAGATTTACTTAGTTAAGGAGAAGGATTAAAAAATATTAATATTTAGTGTGTTTTTCTTTCTTTTAATTCTATTTAATTTAAACTCATATGTTATTTGATATATTAATGACAAATTCTTTGACCGTACCACTTTAACTTGACCTTTAACTCACTTTAATAAAACAATCAGTCAATCATTAATTGCTTCTATGGTAGATTAAACTAAATAGAATTATTAAAACTGTATTAGTTCTGCACTCACCATAAACAAACAAAAATCCTTATAATATTCTTACTGGAAACGAGTTTATAGAAGTTGTGCTCGCGCCGGCTGGCCTACAACTGAGGCGGACAGAACCGTATAGCTTTCTCTGCTAACGGTATTTTTATAGTGATTTTCTTATTAAAAATACTCCAGGTTTTATTATCGAAATGATATATCAGTAGTAACAGCGGGGCACAACTAGTCCTATAGTAAAATTAAGTTTCCAAGGTACCTTATTGAATTTAATATAAATATATTAATAATTATAGAATATTTAGTGTAAGGGTCATATCGTAGCCTACTTTTTAACATTTGACAGTTAAAAATTGTACGGAGTAAATGTATTGTATCATGTATGTACCAATAATTACATATGTACAAAGATATAAAACTAAAAATGTATTATATATTTAAATTGATTTTTATTACATGGATAAAATATTTACTTATGTATTTAATTAAACACAATATCATCGTATTCGTGTTCCTGCAATACTCGTGACCGTTTTGAGATAATGGGTAAATTTTATATTAATTGTTGACGATAATCATGGCTATCGGGAATAATCACGATGTTTTTTGTAAATAAATTTTAATTTAATGATACATGAAATGTTATATTGGTGATAGAAGTGAATTACACAATCTGATCGTACCTATTACTGAGAAGGCGTATCCTTAACGCTCTGAATAATGCTGGAGTGTAACTTGGAAGACCTCAAGCTAATATTTAAATGTAGATTTATATGCAGATGGTTACTCAGCCATTAATCGAGGCCGAGCTATTGTCCTGCAATCCTAATAGCCCAAAGAAGTGTTTATTTCTCGAGAGCTTGTGCCAAAGAAATTGACACAGATTGTTTGTTAGTGCATGTTTTTTTTCTATTTATCAGGCCATTTTATAAATAATTTCTTAATGATAATGTTTAGTGATAATGTTTATTTTATCAACCAGCAGCCTATAATAATTATTTTATATATAACATTAACTTAGAACGTTTTTTATGAAACGGTTACAATAAAATCCATTGAATTGTTGAAAAAAAATATTTAAATTTTATTTTTATCACGTTTTAAATATTCAATTTTGTGTTATAAAGGTCAATGGCTCTATTCCACTTAAAAGAAGGCAATTATGAATTGTAAAAGTATAAAATATGGTATAATTTGAAGTTGCCCAATATTAAAAGTCAGGGTCAACTATTTGTAAATAAGTACATACACAAACAAACATATTATGCTAATGTTGATGTAAATTTATGTTAAATAAGTGAATATATAATTTTAAGGGCTGACGAGATATTTTTGTTTGAATAAACTTCACTTTGTAATTAAAGAATAGAAAATATATTCACGAAAAAAACTTTCAAGGAATTTTTGAAAACTTGACATTTCGCCAACCTTAAGGACCCTTATTTTTAGGTACGCTGATAATTCTGTACATGTAATGCTACACATTTTTGTTGTTATATATTTTCTTTTTTTGAATTTATCATGTTATATAGTTGATTTACACTCGCGTACGAGGCACGAGCCGAAGCACAAGGTGCGAGTGTAAATTGTCGCTCGCGGCTCGTCTCAAGTCTTGACTCGCGCCTTGCAGAGATCCAGAGGTGCGAGCGAGCTGTGATACGAGACGAAGCACAAGACGAGATTGTAAATGTAGTTATAAATTTTACATATTTTGTACTCTCCATTGCTTAAATGTTAAAGAAATTTGGCTTAATTGTGATACATATTTTAGGATGGAAATATTCACATAACATCTAACGTTTTCGGCCCCTAACAAAATCTAATCTGTCTTTGGCATCATGACGGGAAGTTAGAGTTATAAAGAAACGCTATTTCTTACTTCTGGAGAATAAAAGTATAAGTTGAAAATAATAGATTCACATTGCCACGCCTACAGATCTAGAGTGATTGACAGCTTCTAGCGATCGCCTAACTGTCATTTCTTCACAACATTTGAATTTAAATCTTGAATTACGTGAGAGATTTGGAGTATCTTCTTATCAAGGGTAGATGTTTAATTCTTATAGCAGAGTTTGTTATATGTAAATTTTAGATAGCTCTTTTAAATATAAAAAAGTTTTTATGTCAATAACAAAATTTTATTACAATTTTACGTTAAACATTAATTATTGTGATTACTTACTCGTTTCGGCAGTACATTTAATAGGAATGATTCATAGACGTGCATGGGCCCTGTTCAAGGATAACACGCAAAATAGTGACGAGTGCAGTGTAAATGAAGAGCTTAGTGAAGAGTTTTTTTATAGATTACTCCACTCTACTATAAACCTCTTTAATAAAAAAATCGTATTAACACACAAAAAGGATGTAAAAACGAAAAAACAATTAACAATAAGAAATAAAAAAAAATTAAAACAGATCAAATGTCAATTTAGTACCTACAAACTTGTAGTTGATGAATTGTGCTATTCAAAACTCTTAAAGTAAGACTTCCACACCGTACACACTTCACACTTTTTCAATGTTCTGTACAGATGCTTGATTGGTGAAGTCACTTCACTATTAAAAAATATCTATTAAATAAAAAAAAAACACTACGCAATCATTTTCATTAGCGATTGAACTGATAATTAAACTGGCATTTAATAAGTTATCATAGGCCAAAATGCCTTACATAATTTCGGAACATAGTTGATAGTAGATATTAACAAAACATAACTGAGAACCTCTGAAATGAAACTGGCTTTCAAACGAAAGATTCGCATCGAAATCGATAGATCAGTTTGATCCATAGACACACACACAAACACAGAGACATCGACGACAAACTTTTAACACCCCAGTTTTTCTATCGTGGGTTAAAAAAATGTTGAATAGAAAAGTGCATTGCATTTTAAAACTTCGACACTGTTTCATTTTTAGGACAAGAAACGAAATTTATCCGTGACAACGATAATCCCCCTTGAAGGATACGTTTCATTTTAAGAGAAAATATCTATGATCCGAAAATTATCCCACTTATCATGTGGTTCAATAAACCATATTTTATGTTGTTTATAACCGTTATTGAACCGTATATGTAATTAAATAAAATTTTGTTATATTTTATGTTTTAACCTGTATGTTTTTTTTCACTTTTTTTGTTGAATACTCTGTTTGGATTAATTTGTCGAAATATTAAAAGTACATGTCATTTGTCCCTTAGCTCTTTATTATTCAGTATTGTTTACCTAACTTAACATTTGTATATAGGTTATGCAATGATCGAAAACGCTCAGTGAGCGGAAAAAAGTTCACAACTCGTTTTGGTCACACTAAAACATCCATATGACAAAATTCGTGTTATGGCTGACATGCTATTCGATCTCACCGCGTTGTAGCAATACGGTACTTTAATATGCTAGTACTATAGATAATATATATCTAACCCGTATTCAAGATGTTTTAATATGAAAAATAACAGCATTGTTAAATAGGACTTATTCAGTCATTTATAAAACTGACACTAAGTATGTAGCGTGACTTAAAAGTATCACTAAAATAAATGAGATTTTATTGATAAAGTCTAATCTAATTATTACTAAACGTTTTAAAGTTTGATGTAGTGAAAGGTTGTTATAAAGTTCGTCCTTATATTTATCTTTTCCTAAATAAAAATATTAAATTTATTTAAGATCTTTTGGCTTTTACACTAAGACTATAGAATAAAATATATAATAATAATAGCCAAATGTATTTGTTTCTAACATAAGTCATTATTTAACAACCTGTAATTTTAATATCATTTTCTTAAATCAGAAATATTGCTACGAAGAGCGCGACAGGCGTTCGATTTTATATTTTATTCTTTTCAAAATTCAATATTATTATTTTAATCTTTTTATATATGCATATGTTTATGTGTATCTATGATTACTGTAACGACTCTCAGTAGTTTTTCATAATCATTTTTCCTTGTTTAAATACAGAGGTTCTAAGAAGTGAATCGTGATGAAGAATTTATAATTTGTTCAAATAACTATATGAACATTGATAGACTTATTAGGTACATATAACAAATTATAGTAGACAAATAGTATGTGTTATGTATAATAATATAACATGGGAATTTTAAAAGTTACTTTGTTTTAATTAAATATTTCATGTTGATAACATTCTGAAAACAAATATTATTTATAAAATACGTAGAAAATAAAACAAGGAATTAAAAAAAATAACAATGACATATGTTCCAAACACTGTTAACCAACTGCAGCTACGATAAAACGAGTGTGCCTTTGCAAATCACGAGTGGAAGTTGCCGCAAAAATGTGTTTAAATATCCTGTCAAATAAGTGTGGGAAGTTGCATTAGCCGCCATATTGGTAACAACTATCAGTAGTTTAAATGACTTGTGATAGTGATAGACGTTATCATACTAACGAAATGAAAATCCGGCATTTACTGATAACATTCTAAAAAAAAAGAAATTCCGGTTTCCGTTTTAAATGTGTCTGGACCCTTACGATAAGTCCGCACGTCTAACTCGATACGGGCTGTTTTCAGTTTTTCACTAATAACACTACCTTGATGACCATTGCGTGACTATTTTGAATAAAAACAAGAAACGTTTCGTTTTTAGTTTGACGCAGCAAACTTGGGATAGAGATACAGGAAACTGTAATTATTGCTTTAAACACAAATCAAGGAAGTTCTGTGCATTTCGTAGATATAATTTATAACACATAAAATAAATAACATTTAAAATAGATTTTCTTTAATCAAATTTTATGTTAACATATATTTTTTTGGTGTATAATTAAAATTCAAGGCGAAACCGACTGTCTGCTTCGTTGTTGACGTTGCCTCATTATGTTATCACATGAGTTTTCACGTGTATCCGCCTTCTATGTAGAAAAAAGAAAATACGCTTAGACATAGATTACTCAATGGAAAATGTGAAAACATAATATTCTCTTGCAGTTTAAATATTTTATATTTATTATAACACGACGTACAACACTAGGCATTTTATCGTTGAACATTGTTAAAGTGTTTGAAAAAAGTCAATCACATCCTGAGAGTCTTTTTTTTTAATAATAAGATAACCACCAAAACATATTAATATATAATTGAAGAAAATTATTAAGTGTTTTATACTTTAAACAAATTTGAATATTTATTTTAAATTTAGAAACACATTTTAAAAAAATTGGTTTTTGACCGAGACTGTCATAATACATAGATGTAACCAATATTGATTACTATTGAATATGCTTATATTTTTTTAAACTATGACGATACTTTATAGCCGGATGAGAAATAAACTTAATTGGAACCAGTTTTTTTATTATTGAACATAAATAACATAAAAAATGTTAATTACCCTACACTCTACAGCGTTAAACTAGCAAAAAACTTTAATATCTTTTTGTTATTATATATAATGACAATTACATGTGAGTTTATACTTAAATATATTCCCACAGTTATTTATATATTTTTATTAAATCCATATATATGTTTAAAACTATATACGTAAAATATTGAAATATTTTATAAGTTTACTCTATTTAAAACGAACTTTAACCGATAGCTCGTACGAGTGTTTTACAGAATAACTAACTACGAAAGTCGTGGTAGCCTAGAGGTTACAGGCCCGCCTCTCATACGCGAGGGCGCGGGTTCAAAACCTGGCAAGTACCAATGTGATCTTTTCCGAGTCATATGTACTTTCTAAGAATATTTAGACACCACTGACAGACGGTGAAGGAAAACATCGTGAGGAAACCTGGTCTTTATAATTTCAAATTATAAGATTGAAATCGCCAACCCGTCTTGAGCAAGCGCGGTGATTAATGCTCCAACCTTCTCCATGAGAGAAGAGGCCTTTGCGCAGCAGTGGGCTTCGATAGGCTGAGGATGATTATGATGATGCTAACTTCGAGTTTTGTAATTTTTTATGCATATAAACTGATAGACAATAACAAGTTATTTTAAAATAATTTCCCGAAAATAGATTAATAAAATATTCACGGAAATCGGTTTAGCCATTTCGGAGGGTAGAATTAATAAAGGCAGAAATTGTAATCATTGTAACGGTGCTATTATTGTTATAAATTCCTCTAATAATAAATCTTCATGTAGGTGCTCCACCCTTACTATTAGTGGCCACCCTCTAATCATATAAAACTTACAAATTTTAATACATATTATAACATCGCGCATGATCATATTTTATTAAGACGAATAAAAATCTCTAAACAATCTATGTTAAGTTCGACCATCGAACCCATCTTAAGGGTATAAATACTAATCATAGAAAATTATTTTAATAACAAAAATAAACTAATCTTAAAAAAAAAAACATTATTTAATTCGCGTGTGTATATGAGAACCTAAATTTGGTAATCGCTTTATAAATTATTTGGAGGGAATGTTTAAAAATAAAATCAAATAGTCTTGTGCGGAAAAGCTGTTATTTACATATCAAATATTGCGTGTTTCAAATATGAAGACAGAACTAGCCCGTATATTATAGTTTAATAACAAGACCTATAGCTATAGATATGTATGTGTATATTAAAAATTATATTTCCTTTAATTATAGGATATCAAGCTCCGGATAAAACAGCCAAATATGGAGAAATATAATTGAACTGCTAACAACATTTGCTATGTAAGTAATGAAATAAAAACTACTTCTCTAGATTTTTATTTTAACATTATCAAGCCATGAATAAGTACGCGTAGCACAAGTTCACAACGTCCAACTATATGCGAAGCGTTTCCCATTTATCAATAAATGACCTATAAAGTGGCAACATTTTATAGGTCATTTATTGATAAATGGGAAAGCCGAAGCACAAGGTGGCATTTTAAATAGTCGCTCGAGAGTGTAAATTACAAACGATTCTACTCTCAATGCACTGGTAATAAGAACTGTAATTTACACTCTCGAGCGACCATTTAAATTGTAATCTTCGGCTCGTGCCTCGTCTAGCGACGCGTACGCGAGTGTAAGTCCCGGGTAAAAGTCTAAACGAATCGTTTATAGTGTGACAATGCGAGAGATAAGCATAAACTTAATATAATCTGTAGATTAAAATGTAGTTCAATTGTCCTAATCAACTGTTTTATATAAAATGAACTCAAACAGAACAAGAAACTATAACGACTTGAAACAATAATTTTAGTTCTTTCAATCAAGTAGTAATAAATAATAATTTAAAACTATTTAGTATTTCGTTTTATTATCTAAAATTCACTAACTATATGTAAATAAATTATATTTCTTACACTAACATTAACAAAAAATATACAGCATAATTATCATTTTGATAATTTTTATTATTTAGAATAATAGTACGATTATCTCACAAGATTGAAGATTTAAATAAAAAACAATATCAGAGATCCAATTAAAAACAGACATCTCAACTTGTAAAAGATTATGCCATTGTTCTCAATATGTACAGTTCCCATTAAAACGCATTCACAATTGTTTGAAGTTCGAACGCAGGTTGTTTGTTTTAACAAACACACCCGCCGAAGGTCGCCGCGAGGGTGCTAGTTGCGCGCGCAGACCGCACTTGTACGCCGACTGCTAGCGCTCCGCAACCGAAGCCCGCAGTTAGTCGATGATCGCCATCGGACGCTGTTACTTTGTCGAACTTTTTCATAATCCGCCGCATGTGGCGCGCGAGACGCGTTAATTAAATTTATGTTTATAAAATCTTTTTTTTAAAAAACGATAATTTCCATTCTCATCGATAATTTATGCGTGCTGTGTTCAACTGATCCGTTTGATTTGTTCATGTAGTGCAAAATATTTGGTGAGTAGTCTCATTTTAGTGTTGATTAAGTGTTGATTTGTGTTAGGTAAACGTTTTCGCATACTTCACAAGAGATTCGAAAGTATTTCAAGGCGATCTTGGTTCTTGGTGTTCTGACTTTGAATTGATAAATAGATTTTATTCTATGAAACACCATGGTTTTAATTAGATAAATTTCTCGAGACATCTGATTTTAAAGGCAAACTCGGTCTGTCATACGAATTTGAGATGTGTCTGTACTCTGTCTGTTTTGGCATAAACTATAGTTTACTTGAAATAAAATTATATGCCAAATAAAGTTAACAAAACGTACTCGCAAAATTAGAGTTCCAATTAGATAGAACCATAGTAACTGTATTCGAAACCATCATGTGAAATATATTTTATATCAAAACAAATTTTTCACAGTAAAACAAGTCAGTTACGAAATATAAAAAGCGGAAACGACGCCAATGTTTCCACGGTGCACACACACAAACGAGCTGGTGAAGCAGAGCATAGCTAGTTTATTTAATTACAATGTCTCAGTTTGAATCTATTACAAGGTAAAGGCCCTTTAAATCAGGAAGGTTCTAATATATTACGACACGCGCTTACAACATAACTTTTTCGGTGATTGGCGGTCCGTATTATATTAATTATATGCTACCATTTAACGACTTCTGCAAGGCGATCAAGATATCAATGTAATATAAAATATACCAACGTTTATTTGCAATCGCAGCCATGTTTTGCAAAATTGTGAAACAAGCTACAATATGAGTGGAATCTTCTGTAGGCCATTGCCAACATTATGTTTTGAACTAATTAGTTACCAAATATACAAAAATGTTAACACATATCGACAGTCAGACAAGTTTAACAAGTAGTATTAATAAAATAAATATGTATATTTTGTATGAATTATGCAAAAGGAAGATAGACTAAAAATATACCTACAGTTTTGCTTATGTTATAAGAATATGTTTTATCGATATATCTGTAGTGGGTAAGTACACCGACACATAATAGTTACTTATTGCTTTTGACTAAACCAATTACGTAAAGCAATTACGTGAACTTGTGAAAAACCGTGACATTTTTGTGGGTCACAAATATTTTAAATAGAACCTTGAAAACAATATTCTTACATAAGAACTAGCGAAAGGCAAACGAGGTTCCTGTGGAGGTGCAGCCTGCAACTTCGTTGCCATTCAATCAATCATTTAAAATTGTAATCCATATTTAAATTTAGTAATACATATTACATTATATAGCTATATAAAATATATACCTATACATTCGGAGGTGATAATGAAATTTCAATAGCAAAATGCTTACTTTTTAATATATCCCGATAATGTAAAACCATAAAAAATATAACAATTTAATGTTAAACTGTTATTTTTAAAGTATAAAGTATTACCCAAAAACAATTTCACTTATGAATTTTTATGTATAATAAGACGAATTTTTTAAATTAATTTTTACATATGTGAAAACGTCGTTACAATGTTATACTTTAATGTATTATAATCGTAAATTATTATTGTGTATTTTTTAATTATGTATAGTTCTTATCATGTTCATTTTTGTTTTAATTATTTTGAAATACAATACGAAGATTAGATCCGTGAAACCTCGTTGCAAAACGATTGTTTAACATTATTTCAAATAGAATTTAAAGTTACACATAAAATGATAAGAAAATGTATAAAATATTGAAACAATCGTTTATGTAAGTGTTGCAACACTAACTGAATTGCTTCAAATAGTTTTACTAAATAGTAAATATTACTTTTAAATTAAAGCAGTCAATCAGCTGACTAGACGATTTTTTCTCATGGGATTTTATTTTTATTGTTTCAGGTAAATTGAAACGTGAACGTAAAACTTTCATTACCTGTTTTTTTTTTTTGAAAAAATAAATTGACATGAATTTATTGCAATTATAGATGTTTCTATTTTTAAACAAACACCAGAATGCAAAGAATCCCCCTTTGAAATGTCTAGTAAATAATGGACACGAAAAATTATATTTATCAGGAAGTATTTTTTGAAGATTTTTAAATATTGTATTATGTGTCGGTGATATTTCTTGTATAAGCTATCTGTAATCAACAATGAAACTGCGTTTTTCCAGCTCGATTGATGATTAACGACCAATGTTTGATTAAAAAAAAAACATAGTCGTTGACAGCACACATTTGAATACATATTTATAAAAAAAAAAACCAGTTTCAATGTTTTGAAATAGTAATTATCCTGTCTCGAAAATTTTAAATCAAGTTTTTGAAAGGCATCCAAAGTTTTGAAATGAAATTATTGTGTCGTCAGAGTTTATTTAATTTATAAATTTTATCCATCTGTAGAATATATTCTAGTGATCCATTTAATTAGGCAATCTTATGAAATTAAATGCCGTTTTTATTTCGAAAAGAATTATAATTCCTGTACAAAATTAACGAGACGAAATACATATATCCTTTTCTGTCGACATTAATTGTAAGAAGGTTTTTTTTTTTTGTGGAAGTTCGGAAATGAATTTAAAAACACTTAATTAATTAACGACATTCTTGTCACGAAAAATTATTTCATAACTATATGTACATATATATTTTTATGTATAACCTATTTTCGCGATAAATAATATAAGTTAAATTTTAATTGAGGAAACGGAAGTTTAAATATAAATAATTAAAAATAACAATATTAATATAAAACAGCGGGAAATGAGATTAAGGAACAGAATATTATATTGGAGAGAGAATTCTGTAAGTATATGTCTTCCGAATTCGCAACGCGTCAAACGAGCTAGCCGTTGAGTAATGTTTAGAAGGCCGACTAGTTGCACGCCAGTTTTTGACTCGCGTGGTCATCATAGACTTATTTAATCTATGGTCCAGAATGGCCCCAGTGACTTATGTTATATGCAAATTAGATCGGCAGAATAATGACTGAACTTTGCTTTTTATTCTTCTTAAAGAATTATTTAATATGGCTGTATCTGTAAAATGAATATTGATTGATATACGTTGACTTGTGGTGTTATGCAAATCATTTCGATTTAACTTAATGGACCTATAACTTCATCTCATATTTTATATGGATGTTTTAATTATCGATTGTTTTGTTTGATCTTTTCAGTTTGATATTGACCATTAAGTCACGATCGATATAAGAAATCTTATTTTGTTTAACAAAAAACAAAACTAATTAGATTTTTTGTGTTCCTTCGTAAAATATTAGCTATAAGATGTGCTAATGATTTATTTCTTTATTTATAATGAACGGAGTATCTTGATTTTCACATTGCTTTTAAGTAAACAAATATGTCTGTGGTTTTCCAATAGAAACTCTTTATTTAAAGCCTCGTCTTCCTAATTGCTGTCATATTAATGTACATGAAGACGTTGTATTTTTATTACATTATGATTTATATAGTACATTCTTTCGTCATAACTATGTCCTCGTTCGCGTGGCAGTTCCTCATCTCAAGCCATCATTATCGTACAGAATCTTATATCTTCATTAAACTTTTTATAATAATAGCCTACATTAAGTTTTAAATGTGTTTTTAATAAAGACTAATGTCTTGGTACACTTATATTTCCAAACTAAAGAAGTTTTTTTATTATTAATCGTAAAATATTGAAAATTAAAAGTAACTTAGTTACTAATTATATAGATTGTTTTAATATAAACAGGATTGCTGGAAGAGTAATAAATATTAATTTACCTAGAAAGATCTATTTTAATAGTTAAAACCTAATATTTTTAGAATGGCAATTAACAAAATGAAAAAATATCTAAAATTTGAGATCTAAGACTTTCGCGAGTTTTATTCATTTAAATGAAACTAATATTATTCGGATATACTACGCGTGCTTTATTTTTGTGAAAAACTACATACTCCCGACGTTTCGATTACTTTTCAGCAACAGATGTGAACACATCTCGTCTGCCCGTGATCACGGTTGTCGAAAAGTGACCGAAACGTCGGGATTATGTAGTTTTTTTACGAAAATAAAGCACGCGTAGTATATCCGAATAATATTAGTTTCATTTAAATGAATAAAACACGTATCTACACATACCGAATTACATACAAACTTTAGTCTTTGAAGTCGATGAAAAAGGAATCTGATGTTTAATTTATAACTAAACTATTAGTTATAAGACGGGTTATCAGTGCAAGGTGTTTCGTAACAGCGGTGGTGTCGGCTTGTAAACGTTATTCTGGGTCATTGTCAACCTCCCGCAAGATGTATATTGAAACGGCGTCCATGTTGATCGCTTAAAATGACCCGCTTTCGATTGTAACAAATTTTATTACATAAAAGCTATGAAACCGTAATGGGCGAACCAATTCGGATTACTGAATAAAATTTTTCTAAGATACTTCTGAAGGTTCTGTATTTGGTCGTTACTTATGTATGTCTTTTTGTATCCTACTCGTTTTAGATGAACGTTATTTCAAAGCGTCATTCACCAGGAATATTTATTAATGAAGATTATCTTAATTTGATGCGTAAACTCTTAATAATCTGTGGAATTATTTTTTTAATATTTTTCGTCTGTTATAAAAGTCGACGATTTGATAACATTATGAAGTACAACTCGGAAATATTAATGGTGGTTTAATAAGCTATAAAAATTAGATATTATAAATTTTGTTGAAATCTGATCAACAATATTTTTCATAATTTATAGAAATATATTATCATTATAAATGGGAGGTGCGTTCTTTGAATCTGTCATACATAATCAAGGCTTCTATGTCAGTGAAAAAAAATCCTTACTATTATTATAACTTTTATAAATTGTATGTATGTTTCCTACTTTTCTATCCAAATGTTCGGAATTTTAACGAGAACTTAAGATATTTAGGTCATAGAATATTGGACCTACTCTATCCTAAGTTTCGTGTAATTTTTACGAGAATATAACATGTGCGTTGTATATTGCATGAAGTTAACATATATATATTTTTTGCTCACACATTACTCGTTTTTTTGTTAATCCAGTTTCCAAGTCCACGTGGTTGAAATCGCGGGAGCAACGAGTATGAATATAAAAATAATTTTTTGCCCAATGGTTACAGAGAAAGCAGAGAAAGTATAAAAAGTTCAGAAACGTCCAAATCACCAGCCAACGGTACCTCGACATCTAGACGGACTGGTTTTTGACGTTACTGTTTATTACTTTTTTTATTAATATTTTTATAAGTACACAGTAAACTCCTTCGTAATTCGTATTGTATACATTTTATTTCGTTTATAACCTGTCCGTCTATCTTCATTAACATTGTTTTTGATATTTAAGACCTCTCAATCGGTAATCAAAATATGTGTTCTTTGGAACCCTAACATATGTACATATATATAATATTACATATCAACCATAGAAATGTCTATACTATTTATATGTGCTCATTAAACAAGCAGACTGTCCCTTTTATCCTAAATATATTTATTGCCCAAAGCGTGTCCGTGCTTAAAACTCAATCAATTTGTATAGAGCTAAATTATTTTATATGAAAAATATGTTAGAGATCGTTTTATATCGATATCGCATAATAATATTTTTAATAGCATTTCGAAAAACAAAGGCATGAGTAAATAAATTTGAAATTGGAATTCCTAACCAAAGAGTATTTGACATCAAAGTGGCCAGTACGAAAAAACGACAAAACTAAAATAATTATTACTTATTATTTCAACTTAATTGTTCGCTCCAAGAATTCAAAAGTACATGTTATCGATTTATTAGTCTTTATCTACCCAGTTGTGGCAGTGACATAACTAAATGTTAATTCTATGCAAATAATGACTGCCATCTGATAGTACAATAACAAATGACATGTATTAAAACAATCACGCAATTCTGTTTCTATAGTATATCACTTGTGCGGGAGCAGAATGCTTATAAAAAAGTATTTATTGTTTATATATATTTTTTTAACGAGTATGTATTGTGCATGAACCTAAATAAATAAAACCGTTATACGCTCATAAAGGTACTCCTTTATTTTACTACTTGAATTATTTTCTTCAACTATTTTATTGTAAATAATTACGTTGATAAATTTACCAGAATTTATAAAACGGTGTAGTTTTAGCTAATATAAAAAAAATATCATACCTTTGTTTTGTAAAAGAAAATAATTCCGTATTACAAAATAACATCGTTTAAAAGTTTTTTTATTTATTTATATCTCATATTTTCTACAATTATTTTTGCGAGAACCAGATAAGTGTTATTTGTTCTTTTTGTTATATGTCAAAATTAAAAAGACAAACTATATACCTCGACCTTGTATGTCATAGTAAGTCATATAAAATTTGCATAACACATAATTTTCTATATTTTTGGCTTCAATATCTGACAGCTTACATAAATTACACAATGATATTTTAATTTAATAAAATTATATGAAGCAGGTAATAAATCGAGTAATGTTGAGAAATCTGATCACAAAATTATCTGAATTAAGAAATTATTAATTAAAATTACAATAATATATATAATTAGTTTATCGATATGTGTCGGCAAAGTATTTTAGGCACAAGGCTATTTTGATAACTATCCGGAAACAGATGACACTTGATGCATTATAAATAAATAATATTAAAAATTAAATTATTTCTGACTTCCGCTTATAGGACGTCATTTGATTGAAGTGAATTTTTCAATTGAATTTATCTAAAATTGTCTTTATTTTTGCATAAATTTTACCTTTATAGAGGACGATTTTATGAAAATAATAATTGTGATCGGGAATCCAAGTGCTGATGATACGAAAATAACACAAAAAATACTCTGAGCAGTAATTTGAACGTTTTATTAACGTATTAATTTGAACGTATCTTATATATTCTTTTTTTTATGCCATGGCTCCATTCGCACTGGAATCTCGGAATATTTTGCCAATGTCAGCGTTTTTATTTGTTGGACGAACTATAATCTTGGATACTGTGTGGAGAAAACACGAAGGAGTTCGTCGAATGGAATAAAGGCTTTTATTTAATTATTATAAATAATATTTTTTAAAGAAGACTCTAGATTGCATAGTTAAAAATTCAAAATAGTTGTCATTATAAAAGAATTTCATCGTCACACTCATTTCGATTTCGTGATCCGCCATGTTTGATTACGTCACGGACAGCCCAACTTATTAATAATAATTTCATAACTGTTTAGTAAATTTTTATTTATGCCTTCGTATGGACACATACTAAGTTAATATGTGTTGAATATTTTATATGGCAATAATGTTACGGAATTATCTGACGTAAGATATAGTTATTAAGTTAGTGTGAAGATTAAATATGATTTATGGACTGTGACGCTTGATCATCGATGTAGGATAGTTTTGACTGTTTATATAGTAAGATAAAATATTGCAAATGCGTTAAAGCATTTAAATTTTTTTAATTATCGTATACGTCATGTATTTAATAAGAGAGCGGTCTCAGAAAGTCCTGTTTAATGTTAATATGAGATATTTCATACGTTCTCAAAATACTGAACTATTTTTTGGCCGTGGCTTTTTCTGCGCCGATATTGAAATAATATTTGGAGAGAAATTCATGAAGTGCCACGTGACTTCATACATTTTACTACTATTATGAAAAATTACTGTGGAATTGACCGGAATTGCAAGGCAGATTACAGTCCATCTTATTCTAAGCGTCTTGATGTCTAAGCTATCCTAAAAGAATGTTTTAACAAAATCCGCTGAGCAGTTTTGCTTGAGAGTCCAACAAACATCGATATATACAATAAACATACACACAAACGTTTGCGTGTAAATTATTAATAGGATCGTCCCTCTTGAAACTTGTTGTGATTGTATATAACTTTTATATGCTTCATTTTCTTCTGCATTTAACAAAAATCTTGAGATTAATCAGAACCAAAATCAATTTTGTCTTACTTAAATAATATAATTTTCTTCATACGTTCTGTCCTGTGATATTGACACCGCTTAAATCGTTCTGACACTGACCTTAATATAACTCGAAGTTTTAATTACGTTTTTTAATTTTATTAATACTATCAACGAAATGTCAAGATTATTTTGGTTATGTTAGTACAGTTTATGAACAATAACAAAAAATATACAATTTATATTACTGGCAACATTTTTTTTTTATCTGTCAAAGTTTTATTGAGAAAGAGAAATTTGTTTAGCGCATTGTACTTCAAAGTTCGTAATTCATTATAGATATTTAAAATTTAGTGCCCCTTCGTGTTTTTCCACAAAGTATTAAAAAAAAACCCGTTGACATTGGCATAATCAACGATGCCAGTGCGAATGAAGCGGTGGTTTAGAAAAAAAAAATTTGTTCCCCGACTACGACAAGTTTGATTCGTCAAGCAAAACGTATTCAGTTTCCTGTTTCTATCAAAAATCTTTGCCCAGTATTAAGTAACTAATTACATATATTAATTACAATTTTGTTTGGAAGCTTACGCCAAAACGTTTTATGAATCCAAAAATATATGTCGTTATTATATTTTGCGTATTTTTTTTTAACTAACAATTAATCTGGTTTTTGCAGTTATACTTCAACTTTTTGCACAAGTATTCTTCGTTTAAACCATATCGGAATCTTGACTAAAGTCAATCTTGGGATTACATACGGCAAATATTTTTTATTATATATGTTACTATAGTTATTTTAATTTCTTTATACCAAATAATGAGTCATTGTGTATAATATAAAAATCATACGTAACTATACTATTTAATATTAGATTTAAAATTAATTTCTCCCCTATCCTTGAACTATAAAGGAGTGAATTCTCTTTATTTTCTAGTTATTTAACTTTCGGAACTTTCGCTGGATGCCAGTAAACTTTTTTCAGAAGTTACAAAAGGTGTTGCTAGAACTAAATTATCCGTCTCCCTTAATATATATATATATATATATGTGTGTGTGTGTGTGTGAGTATTGATTAATAAACAACAGCTAATTAAACACGCTAAACATTTTCATTATTTGTTTCCATGTAACATTTCAATGCTCTCACGTCCGGCGTTCAGCCACAATCGGTGTTGCTCTGTTTTAATTTACTACTTGGAAATTTTCAATAACATGTCTTCCATTACCGTTATTTTAGAAAATGTGATATTTGATTTTCTTATTCTAATATTCATTGCTTGTTAAATGTAATAACCTATATATTATACTGAATGGGAAACTATAACTATTTTAACTTCCATATGAAGAAACATTTCACAAAGTCTGATGTGTTCTGCAGAACTGATACCTTACTTAGTATTCTCGATAGACAAAACAGAAACTATTAATCGAATGTAACTCAGAAAGTGTGAAGTATATGTACTTGGGATGAGATTTTCTTTTTAACATTTGGTTCAGTAACCTTGATTGATGGTGGTACCAACACCAACTGGCGACCTGTCGCAAGAGTTGCGTTCACCGACCGACCGTTGCAACATTACTTCGAACCAACATATGCTTTGAGATAATCCCACTAACAACGTTTGAAAACATAAAATGAAATTCCTATCACTACTTACTAACCATTTTTTGTTCGATCAATATTTTATAGAAAATATTGTTGCAATGTAAATGACAAATAAACACTTTTGTTTCTATAGGATACTTAAATTTTAACAATCGTCTTAATTACGACATGACTTATGATGGACGTGTTATACTTGAAAGAACGCAATTCAATATCACAGATTATAAATAATATAAGGACAGATTGTATTGATAATATATTATGTAACATGTGATATAACGTGAACGGTTCACCACACATAGCTAGGCAGTCTTCCTAAAACCAACTAGACCGTGACCTAAACTGTTTCCGGGCACTTTGTTATTGTATCTAAGCGACAACACGTCATTACGCCGCATAAACTTAGAACACCCATCGGTAAAATAAAAACATTTACTTTATAAGTCCCTATCGTGGAAATATATTGCTGAAATTATATATATATATATATATTCAACTTTACAGCCTTTGTGTTTTTATAAATTATCAAACTACACTACAGTTAAAAGTAATGCATTTATAAATATTTTATATAAATATCATACATATATTTTTTAAATATAACTTCTCCATTGTGACTTCGATGCTAATAATAAATAAAGCCAAGCCTTTTAAAAAAAATATTACTTAATAATGTCACATAGATGATAATTTTAATATATCTTATACACTAATTTATAAATAAATTGCATACCATAGTGATGATACTCACTTTATAACATCAATTCATAAACATTTCTTTCTTTCAGATAATTTCGAGACTAAACCAAATTTTGATGGGCCAAGCCAAAGAAGTGCATTCCATAGCGAGTAGATAGCAAGAATACATAAAAAAAAAATGGCGTCTGACAGAGAATCCACAGAGTATATGAACGGTATCAGACCCGGGCCGTTAACGAGAGAAATACCAGAATGTATGAGAGACAAGTATACAATAATACAGACCATACTTGACGTACTCGCCTTCCTTATGCTTGCTATTGGTTATGTTATACAAGCAATATACAGATCCATAAGAGGACATCCGAAGAAGGATCTCAAAGGTTGTATAGCTCTTGTGACCGGGGGAGGGGGTGGGCTGGGAAGTCTCGTTGCTTTGAGGCTAGCCAGGCTTGGATGCGTCGTGGTGCTGTGGGATATCAATAGACAAGGTATGTTCTTAACGATATTTAATATAAACCGTTGTGTATACATTTGACGGAGTTTTCTTGTTGTGTTTGAGGTTTGTCAAATTGTCAAATCTTGGGATAAAATGCTAGTCTGTTTATTCCAATTCAAACTCAATACAAAACCAACAGAAATATTTCATAACTAAATTTATATTAACTATATTTAGTATTTTTAAAAACTAGCTACAACTGTTACGGCTAAATTGTATGATACATTATAATAATATGAAAATAAGGATATTATTTTTATAAACAAGGTTGGTAAACTACCATCACCTTGACTGGCGAACGGTGTCAGAGATAAAGTGCAAATACAATTATAGCCGACACCAAACAAACATATCACTTCAGTTTAATAACGGTGTATAACGTTGGACGCGTGTTTAGAACGTTATTTAGATTTGAAAATCATTTTTTTTTATGACATCGGATTATGTCTATACAGCTTCCTTTAAATTCAGTCGACTTAGTTGTTTATAATTAAATCCGTATCGGTAAATGATTTTTTTTTGTATTTAAATTTTAAACATTATTACTTATTATATATAAGGTTAAGGAATTATACAATATATTACTTATGATATTTTTAGAGGTACCATCTCAGTTTCGGCGGTGGCTAGTGAAATACATAAATATTCTGTTTCTAAACTTGCACAACACACGATGTCTACCGTGAAAATTGTGAATACGTTCCTCGTTGCTCAACGCTATTGTTAAATGGCGCAAGTTTTAGCTTATTAGACCTTCGTTGTAAAATTTCATTGCGTTCAAGAAATATTTAAATATTAACATTAACATTGATTAAGATTTTTGAACGCCAATAAAAAGTTTATCTGTCGATCGATACTGAGAAACATTTTGTTTTTATTACGTTGAATATTCATCAGCGACCAGGAACAAGCCAAACAAGTTTTGTGTGACAGTCACCGGAGTGTTTTTGTCATAACTTGAAATTTCATAAAACAATATATATCAAAGGCCAGTTTTTTTTATATTTTTTTGAATTAATGCAAAATTAGTAGAAACCTGTTTATGAATGTCATTTTCACACACTTTAAGGATATTTTTTTTATGTAGCTCTAATATTATATTTCTGGTTTTCACATATTGTGAGATGTATGTAGGTTTTACATATATATATAACGTTTTATATATTTTTATTTCTGGTTGCCTCATATTACGATATTTTTTAAAATAAAGTATCGTTTATATGACACTTCTATATAAATAATGCTAATGATAATGATCTCGTAGTAAATTTTTAACAGATCGTTTTTCTTTTTTACCATAATTTTAAGGTTCCCAGAGGTTTTGTGCTTTTGTTTTGATACGTTGTTATGGTATTTTTTATTAATAATGGTCTTAACTCTCAACTGAACGATCGTTTCAGTTAGATATCTTTTTTTGTCCTAATAACTTCTTCAAAGAATGTTTAGCACCTACAGGTTATAAGTATGTATTTACCATACGCCATTGTAATTTCGTACAATAAAAAAAAGATTCAGTGAAAAAAAATATTGAAATTTTCAAAAAAATCTTTAAATTTTTTTTTACTTATATAACGATAACAATTAAATTTTATAACATAAAATACTTAAAATAAAACAACACGCTGAAGTAGAATCTAGAATCTAGATCGTACAATAAATCCCGGAGACAAGTATCAGAGTGTCTCATGTAGTAATTATCTATAATGAAACTGCAGTGGGCTAGAGCTATTATTAACAGCTCTCATTTGTTTAATGCTTTCTAAATTTACATTTTCCTAACATAAGGACTTCAAAGAAAATATTATTTTAATTAAATTTAAAGATTAACAAGTCTTAATTTTAATTAGAATTTAACGAATTTTATTTTATTTTTATATAATAACTTTAAATTGGAACAAACAATTCATATTAAATTTTAAAAAATTCAATGAGTGGCTAGTTGGATCGTCAAACTACTAGTCAAACCTCTCGCTCCCACTTCATCTTGTACCGCGTACAAATCCACGACGAAATAAGAGAAAGATAAGAAAAGTATAATAGTTCTGCTATACCTATTTATATGTATTTATTGAGGAACGCAATTCACATTGAAATTGTGTTTTTTTCTTATCAGTTACGAACAAATTAAAACGAGATATTAAAAATATATTTTCTTAATTAAATATAGAGAAAATTATGAGCGTAAAAGACTTATATTAGCAAAAAATATACGGTTTCTATTTGACAACCATTAACGAATCATAGATCTGTCGAAGTTGTAATGTAATCAACATCGATAGTTATTTTGAGCAGTTATTTACAAGGTAAAGAAAAACATATAAATGAGGAAAATTTTAATGACGTTTTCCTCCTCCAACGGCACGTGTTTGTTACCGACAATGAGGATTCAAACATTAATTTGGAATTGTATTGATTTAATCATTAAGGCTAGGAGGCAAGAAATCAGCTGAATCGATATTTAATACTCAAAGCTATTAGCAGATAGAATTAATTCATGTTTCTAATACGTTGATATGTTAATGGCACGTTGAATGAACAGTAACAGTATATTGTTCCTATATAACATTTAGAGTGCTACGTTAAAGTAAGCACAAATTTAGTTTTTCATTATTAACTACGTGTACACAATAAATAGCCTACGGTTTGGTCCACGTTCGGAAATGGTTTACGGGAAAATTAATACGCATGTGCTTAAATACATAAATATCGTATGATAGCTATGTTTATAATGTTGCCACTTGACTTTATATAACCGCGAAATTATATTATGACCTTGAAATAATTTCACCCAATTTTGGTATAATTTATACCCTTTTTCTTACATAATATAGTGTATATTTCTGTTAAGTTGCATCAAAGCCGTTCCGTATTTTTGAATAAAAAGCGACATCTAGCTCTTTCTATTAATGCATGAGTAAACGTATGTATGCGACATAAAAATAAATTAACAAAGCTTTAGAGCTGATTAGAAGTCAGTAGAAAAATACTTATACGAGCTACTATCACTGATATATGATAGAAAAACTTTCTGAAATAGCTACAGAAGCTGCGTTACTCTGACAAATAAGAAGCTGGAATAACTATTCCTCTTTTCCTATGCCCATAGGCTATCACAAAGCGGATGAATTTTCATCCCATATTATAAAAACATATTAAATCAGCATTAAGTTATATCTGAATTCTAACCGTAGATTTGAGGCTTCGTGAGCGGTTGATTGAATATAAAATGTGTCCTTAATAACAAAAATGTATAACGTAACATTTATGTATGTTATGATGTAAATACATATAGTATTTTATGGAACTTAGCAATCACATGAGGCCGCAATCACGAGCCGGAGGTCAAGGAGAACAGCTCAAAGTAATCTTAATAAATACAAAGCATTAATTATATGTCTAATCTGAATACTAAGTTATTCACTTATAAGGCTTTTATGTGGTGGCATTAAGTTGACATTTATTATTTTAATGTTATTTTTTATTATATCTATGTCGTTTTAATTGGTGAATCTGTTTGGTAATCGAAGCCATTTCTGCCAATAAATTAACTCGTAAAGTAAAAATAAACATCAGATTCAAACCAAATTTACGTAATAATATTAGCGTATATAGATTGGTATAAATATTTAGGACGGAATATTGTATATACGAGGGTAGGAAAAAGGGTCGCGGATTGGGGGTAAAAAGTAAGAAATAAAACTCAAAATTATTTTCCCTTCTCTATGTATTCTCTTTTAACCCTTATATGTTTACAAGATCAATCAATTTATTTATTTTTACCTTCGAAAAAAATATTGTTCTGTCTTTGTCGTCGAAATAGGCGGAAATTGCGCTCTTCAACTTCGGGAGTTTCGGTTACTTTTCAGCAACCGTGATCACGGGCAGACGAGATGTGAAACACATGTGTTCAAAATTCGCGTAGTTAAAACCAAAAAAATATTAGTTTTATTTAAATGACTCGCGAAAGTCTTAGATCTCATTAAGAAAAAACTACTTTGAAGATTTTTCGTAAACAAAATGAGTATTCATAAAAGAGAGATTTTGTGTTATAAGATTTATACAAAGCGTTTCGTTGCTCAGATCGGCAAACAATATCACTTAAATTTAATCACGACATTATATGTGGCATTGGTTATCTACGTTTTTTTTGCTTGAATTAACAGATCCATGAAGGTTGATTAAAGGTAGTGTTTGCTCTTTGCCATCTACTCTTCTTAAGATGAGTGTTCTGCAATTTTTTTTAATTAAATGATACTTTTAAATATCTATAACTTTAAAGACTTTCTTAGGAAATCCGCTTTAATGAACAAGAAGTAGATAAAAAATATAATTACAGCTTCCATTAATTAGTTCTAATAATTCCACCTTTATAAAAGTAACGCTTGATAACGGTTTTAAAATAGATCTCATATTTTTCGTAACACTTTATTTTATTTTTTCATTAAATTTTATCTGACAGATACCGTAATAGTTTTTAAATTAATTAAACTTTCTCCATAACTAGTCCTTTGCACACATTGAACTTCATTTCGAATAAAATGTACAAGCTCTTATATTTAATGATTTTGGGAATGACAAAGGCTTTCCGACATATCAAGAAAGCATAATGCGGTCAATAACCACAGAACGACATTAAATAAGTAAGCTGACAAAAAAAAAAAAAAATTTTTAATATAGTAACGAACCATTGATGTTTATTTTCTTATGTGATCGGTCATAATTTCAAACGTTTCAATTTGCCATTCGTTTTGCATTGAGAAAGCTTCATAACACAAACTGTGTTGTGTATATTATTGTACACTCCAGAGAATATTGTCTGTACGTTTCATTGTTAGAGACGTAGATAATAACGTCAACCTTGTGAATATTAATATAGCAAGTTACGGCTTCATTTGGAAGACAATAGAATGCACGAGCTTCTAAGCTTACTTCGTTACTCATATCTCTATACGTAATTGTTATTCGAACTGTTTTCGTAAACACATCAAATAAAAATTCCGCTTTTAATTCTAAAGTAATAGATGGGGTCCACCCGAAGCCCTGCTCGGCCCTACCGAGCCAAATATGTCCGTTTGGATCGACCAAAGTTAAATTGCCTACTGGTACATTGTCATTTAAATCGGCGATAAGGACGCTATCGTCGGGATAAACATACTTTGCGTGCCCGCTATACGACCAATCCTTATACTGTCCTTCGTATCTAGAATCTTCCACGAAACTAATTCTGACCTCTTCTTACATCTAAGCCCATTTCCACGTAGTCGAAACACATTCAAAATATTACTACCGTTACACAGTGATCAATTCATACATCCAGACATACAAACTTTTGCTTTGATAATATTTAGGCTAATGTCTTAGCAAGTTTAAATAATCTAATTTTATATCAAACCTTGTTGTATAGTTGATAAAATTTTCACTACATTACTCGTTATCTACGTTGAATAGAATTATTGTATTAAACCACGGATGTAATTATTGCACAAATTATATCTACTCGGTTTATTGACGATAAATAACTATGATAAATAATACTATTACCTCAATATACATATATGGCGGGCCTTGAAGGTTTAGTACGTCTTCCAGATCTTTAATTAACTCAATTATTATATAAATACCGATTAATATATATATTTTTTGCCTGAATGGTTAATTATGGTCTATATAAGATTTAATGTAACGGTTTTGCTAATGAATTAATTATTTAATTATTATATGTACTTAAATTTTAATGAAACGTAAAAAAAAAATAGTTTTTCGAATTTTTATTCGCGATTTTATATCTGTGCCACACGTTTCGACTCAGTATTGGGGGCCACTTGCAGATAAGTTGAAAGTGTCTCTCACTCATTACTAAAGCTGGATGTAGCGATAATAAAATAACAAAGTAAAATCCGAATATCGTATTTTATAGTAACATTAATAAAACTAATATATTTTAATTTACTTCGTCTATCGTTTTTCGTTTCCCGTCTTTATTACTTTAAACTAAATACTCCCGACGTTTCGGTTACCTTGCAGTACCCGTGATCACGGGCAGTAGATGAAAATTTTCTCACACCGTCTGCTAATGAATACTCGCGAAAGTCTTTCAACTCATTATAATGACTTGGTAACTTCATTATTTAGGATTTGTTTAAGAGGGTCGGTTAAAAAAAGAGATATGAATGTTAAAAAGAAGACGCCTTTAATTCATACAATGAGTTGAACATACTAATTTTTATAACACTATAGCTGTTGTCCACGTTTTGTCTGCGTGTCTATGTCAAATCTATGTACAATGATTTTATGATATTTCTATTAATAATAATTAATACAATTACCTTTTCTGCATACGATTAATATTTAAAGTAATAATCGTAATTCTTAACGAAAACTGCGTTTGGATTTTTTTTTCTCGTAAGGATTTCGACATTATACATGAAAAAAATAACTTCGAATTAAACACGAAACATTTATATTCCATTTACATATAAGATTAAAACAAGTAATAAAGTGATAAATAAATCAAGGTTTAATTTAACTGATTCATATTTTCAGTTCAATGTATTTATTTATTTTTCATTTAGACTGTGACAAAAGCTTTTTTAAAGCCGAATTCTCGCAAGTCGCAAGTCATCCGACGTAAGGGCAATGACCTGGTAATATTTTTATTTAACGGTTGTATCTTACGGTGCCCGTAGTTAGCAAATATTTACGTTTTATAAAACAAATGTTGAAAGTTATGTGTGATATAGGTTAAGTAACTATACAATGATTTCTATTGTTACAAGTTTCGGAGTGAGGGAAATCAGTGAACAATTTACGTCTTAAATGTTCAGATTAACTTTTTTCGATAAATTTTAATATATTACACAGACAGGGGAATTAAATTAATTTCATTAAATTGAATTCGAATTTATTTTATTTCTTAACTTTAAAGGAATTTTACATAAAACTTTTTATCATTAAGTACATATACATTTTGCTTATATTATATAAGCCCTTGTTTAAAAGGCCACTATTTTTGCTTCATTAAAATGCAGGTAGACTTCCTTATTTAAATTATTATGTCTGTTGAATAAATGCCATTATATATTAACAACACTTGGAGAGCAGATTGATATTAAAATTTATCACAATTATCTATAAATATCGTATGGTATCGTTTAAAGATTTTTAATAATATATCTTTAGTAGCATTTTGAAACTTTCAAAAGTGTAAGAGATAGTTTATTTACTACCAACAATTTGTAGCAAGCTAGAATAGTTTTGGGGCTCAGAAGACTTTAGTATGAAAACCTTCAAATGACGGAAGTTTTGTTAGTTTTACCAAGCCTAGGCGGCTTGCAAACTCAGTCTTAACTAAACGGGATAATGCCACATCTTACAAATATTTCTTATCATGAAAATATATTTAAGTAATAATATTATAACCAGACATATAGAATATTTTTTCTTATTATAGATTAAAAACTTAACGAATTCTTTTTAATTATCATCTGTAGTTGATTTTCGTCTTATTTTTTTATAAAAAATATAAAAATTAAATGAAAGTTCATATAAATTTACTAATAATATGAATTTGGATGAAAATATTCTTAAATATATAACAGTGAACACATGTTTATTGTTTTTTGTTTTATCTATAATGTATCCATCATAGACCAGTTTTAAGAAAGAATTCTTTTTTTTAATTTTTTAATTCAATACTTGTTTTTTTTTTTAATTTAAACCCTCACAAAGATTTCGTACCTAAGTATTATATTAATTCTAAACTTAATAGACTTATTCTTTATGAATTATACGTAGTTTAGATTAAGTAGAATTGTCACATAAATATAAACTTGCTATTAATTCTAATGCGACTTTTATTATGTATATTTAATGTATCTCTCATGATAATGGAAGCTGTAATAAGATACACCGCTGTATGTGGTACGTGCTGGGTTTTAACGACCGGAGCTTCAATACTATGAATAGGTGTTATTACCTTCCAACAATATCATTGCAATTCCTGTAAATTGTATAAATACTCATTTATATAAAATAACTATATATAGACACATTATTATATTAAAATCGTTATTTTAATATAATAATGTGGACTCTCCATCTCGTTTAGAATGATAAAGTACTTTATTCGGTTGTTCTTTTAAGTTATTTTTTTTTTATTTTATTTAAAAATATGAAGTGCTAAACCCTTTTTTAACGGTTTACATGACGATGACGATTTTGTTTTGGCAAATGCTTTATGATGGATTAAGGAAATGTTATTGTAAAACTCGTTTAAATTCAAATAAACATAAATATCTTTAATAATATAAGAGATCCATCAACGTTAGAATATATATGATCCAACCATAATCCTTGAAAATATCTATATTCAAATAAAATTAGATGATTTATTTGTACTGACTTCTTATGAAAATGTTCACCAAAATATATTGATTCGTGGTAGGTTGAAACTCTTTGAAAGGTCGTAACTGTCTTTGCAGTTTCAACTTTTAGTAATTGTATCTGATGACATTGGTAAATTATTTCACAATTCCAGTGCGGATGAAGCCTTAGCACAAAAAAAGTGTATCTGATTGACATTTTTAGGTTTATGAAGTAGGTTCAGTAAAATTGTGAATCGTATTCAGTTGCGCTTCTGGAATTTTGTTTAAAACTGGCACATACAATGTGCAATGTCAGTTCAGAAAAAAAATAAATTAATGCTAACTTTTGTTGATGATTTTTAGTATATTTTTTTTCTGGTGTTCGGATTAAGATTACTACCGTTTCTAGTTTTTCTAAAATAATATTAAAATGTAATATTATGAGATTATTAATATATCGTTCGATTGTAATCACATTTAAGCTCGATTCGTATGTCGTAGAAATATTTACTAAAACATAATAATAAAGAAATAAAATAAATGTGTTTTTCATTTCATCTTTTTCAGGTTTGGAAGATACTGTCAAGCTAGTCAAGGGTATTGGCGGTAAATGCTACGGATATGTCGTTGACTTGGCAAGTCGAGACGACATCTATAACACAGCGAAACAAGTAGAGAAAGAAGTCGGGAAAGTAAGTTAATACATAATTTAATATTGTGATAGTTTTAATTTGGCTGAATAAAACAGGATATATACAGTCGAATTGAGACACCTCCTTTTTGAAGTCAGTTAAAGAAATGTGCGCCTTTTTTGAAGGCAATCTTCATTATAAGTTCATTATAGTAATTTCTTTCGAATTAAAAATATCATCGTTATCATTCAAGATAACTGAATGTTAATGCTTTTAAATTATAAATATATATTAAGGCATTTACCACAAAGAAAGTTACAGCGGTCAGTTTGTTTCTCCGCCTTAGGGGCAATACAGATCTTTGATGTATATATTAAATCTATAAATAAGTTTTAATAAGATTAGGTAAGGTACATATAACTCATATAGAAATAAAAACTAACTATTTCTTTGAAATAATTGAATTTTTTTTTTAAATCAGAGTCTGTAAGAGCATGACTACGTGCGTAATCGAGATCTCATCTTAACCGAGATTAGGTGTGCATGTGTGGGTGTGAGTTTTCGTATGTGTATGTGAATGTGGTTTGAAGATGAATTAAACTCTGTGAATTGAATTTTGAATAGAATGAAGCACTAGAAATATAGTACTAATTAATTTAATTTTGCAAGAAAGCATATAGAATTTCGTCATGCATTAAGAATTAATTGTTGATGTATAATTTAACGTGAAACAAGAATTTAAATATGTGAATAAAACATACTTCTAAACATAATTAATATCAAATTAAACGTTGCCTTATTTATCTTTGAGCAACCTCAACATAATTATTTGAATATTAATTTAATAATAATATATAAAAATATACTTGATACGTCCGCAGTAAACATTTTAAAGTCGTTACTAAAGACGCCGAAGACTTTAATGGCTGTAACATAAAAGTGATTTAACAACTAGCTGACCCCGACTTTAGTCCTATTTTACTATTTAGTCGGTGTTATTTTCTTTTCAGCCAGCGAAATACGAATAAAAAATATTATAAATAAAATATCTTTACCTACGTCTTGTTGTCAATAGAAGTACCTAAAATTATTATTTTAAACCACAAAGATACTTAAAATTTTAAGTTATGTATGAAACTTTTTTTTTTTTCTAATTAATCTTGTTTTTTTTTTTTATAAAAACATCGATGGTATTATCTGTGGCAATTTAAAGTAAATAAAAAACTTACAGTGGAATGTTAAACAAGTTTTGACTGGGGATTGAAATATAATATATTGGATTTTTAATTTACAGTCTAATGCAACGATCGATGTTT